>NW_027364330.1:0-255448 GCF_046119375.1 Phyllobates terribilis
ACACCACTCCGGAGGGGCTGCCTTTCATCTGGCCCCCCGAGTTTGTCAACCCCCGCTTCCGGAAGAGCCCGTCCGCGGAGATCGACGTACCCTCTGAACCCCTCATCCCTGCTCCAGCTCCTCAAGAAATTCCCCAGCTGCCATTAGAAGACGCCCAATTTGAATGGGACCCCACAGGGGAGGACCTGATGGGGTTCACGAAGGAAACGCGAGCGAGCGCAGCCGAGCGGCGAGAGGCCTGCCGCCAACAGCTGGAGATGTTTGAAAAGGAGCAGCGCGAGCGGCGGGTGAAGCAAGAAAAACTGCAGGTCCAGAGCGCGGAGCAGAAAATGAAGGCGCGGCGAGATCCCCGAACTGCCCGCGGACCCCGAGTTACCAGGACTGTGGTGAAGTTCCAGATGGAGCGCGGCTGGGGTTTCATCCGAGACCCCGAGACCATCAGCGACGTGTTTGTGACAAGGAGAGATGTGGAGAGTCACCTACCGGAAGGCCATCGTGGGCGGGATCTATTCCCAGGCGACGTGGTGTCTTACACCCGACACCAAGGCGTGAAGGGATGGTACGCCCTACACGTCCGCCGAGTAGTAGAGGAGGAGGAACAACACTACTCGGACGCCGAGTACCAGGAGGGCCCGGACGGGCCTGAAGATCCGTATGAGGAGGAAGAAGGAGCGTCACAAAGACACCGTTACCAGTGAACGGTAAAGTGGCATTGTAAATAGTTACCCGTAAGGGTGCAAAAGAACTGTGTGGGACTGTTTCAAATTGAGTGTGGTCCCCGTTGGGACTGATATAGGACTGTATGAAAATTATCCCCTAAGTAACCTGGCTGAGGACTGAGAACAGCCACCCCTCTTCCCCTAACAGGCTGAGGACTGTGAGCAGCCATTCCCCTATCCCCACCGGCCGAGGACTGGGAACGGCCAATCCCTTGTATATAGTTGCGCTTCTTAAAGCGCCCCCTACTAGTTTTATAAAAAGAACCGCAACGTCTACCTCAAAGTTAAAATGGACTGTTGCACCTTTAAAAAGAAAGAACACCTGGTCGCAAGTTGCACCGCGGCCATGAATCAAGAACCCAAGAATGTGCTTTAATTAAAAATGTTTTAGATTTTATATGCTGCTAAATAGTAATGAAAAAGTTTTCTATAATGTCTAGTGAGAAGAAAAGTGTGTCCCATAAAGGGAGTTGAACCGTATTGTCTGTTTCTAATGTAAAAAGTTATTGAAAAAGTTTTGTATGTCCTGTAAATAACTGTTTTTGCTCTTTTCCAGCCCGAGGGCATGCTGTGCTTTACCAGGGGGGAATGTAGCGCCCCGAGGGCTCGGCCGCTACAGGGGTATTGCACCTCAGACCAGAGGTGTGATATTCCACTCCCGGGTAAGGATGGAGTATGGACCAGGGCTCAGTTAGCTGCATGCACGTGTAGTATATATACAGCAAGCACGTGTAGTATATATATGTAGCGCCCCGAGGGCTCGGCCGCTACAGGGGTATTGCACCTCAGACCAGAGGTGTGATATTCCACTCCCGGGTAAGGATGGAGTATGGACCAGGGCTCAGTTAGCTGCATGCAGAGCACACACCCCATTTCTCAGGGACAGCTCAACGGTGCTCCCACTAGACATAAGTGCAGGCACGACCGACCATGTCCCTGCTGGAGTGGGGAGGGAGGGGTGGAACACCCAGTGCTGTAGGGGCAGATAGGGGGCGGTTCCTGAGCGTAGGTAGGAGCCCATTGGTTGCTGGTCACCTGGGCTCATGGCTAGAGGGAGGTATAAAAGGTGGGCACCATCTTAGTTCTGTGTCAGTTCAGCCAGAGGAGAAGACAGGGAGTAGAGGCTCTGTAGGAGCTCTACTCCAGGAGGGCCTAGTGAAGAGGCCGAGGAGGAGGTGAAGGGGAGCTGAGATTCTGGCTCATCTCAGCTCCAAGAGAACGGAACAAGAAAGGAACAGAAAGGAACAGAGAAAGAGAAGGAGAGACAGAGAAACAGAAGGGCTCAGGAACAAGAAGGTGGAAGGGACCCTAAGAACCCACGAGAATCCAGGGTGAAGGGTCAGGCAGATTAAGGGTACCGGATCCCAAGTTGGTGGAGGAGAAACAACCCTCAGCCAAAGACCGGTCGTCGTGATCATCTATTGGTGCGACACCTCATCAAACCTGCTAGGAAGGCACCATATAGGACAGCGGAGGACGGGGCCCACGTTTAACCGCACAAGTCCGCGGCAGCTGGACAAAAGTGGGTCACTGGTGAGGCAGGCCAGAGAAAGGATTAAAGGGGGTCCTGTGCCATGCTCCTGAACTGCCTGGGAGTTGACCGAGCCCCACACCTGGTGGACGCAGCACGGCTCGGGCGGTCACTATCTGTGCACAAGTGACCTGGACTACCTGAACTGTGAGTAAAAGACATTGGACTGCAGTACGTTGTCTGTGTGCTCTTTCGCTCCTCCAGCACTATCAGCACTGGGACTCTCACTACCATCCCTCCCAACATCCACTACACTGCCCTGGGGCCGCACTCTTCCCGTGGGGAGTCACATCACCTCAGCTGCACCCATCATCAGCCCCAGCGGACTGCCTTGCAGCGGCGGTTCCTAATAACCGCAATCCACGGGTGGCGTAGTCGGACATTATCTGAAGTACGTAGCAGACTACCAATGGCCTGACCACCCTGAGCCGCGGGACCGGGCCGCCACTACTACTACCCCCAACGTCTCCCTATCGCCCGGATCCGCGTGCCCCACGGCCCAGGGGGCGAGTCATATACAGCAAGCACGTGTAGTATATATACAGCAAGCAAGTGTAGTATATATACAGCAAGCAAGCAAGTGTAGTATAAATACAGCAAGCAAGTGTAGTATATATACAGCATGCATGTGTAGTATATATACAGCAAGCAAGTGTAGCATATATACAGCAAGCAAGTGTAGTATATATACAGCAAGCACGTGTAGTATATATACAGCAAGCACGTGTAGTATATATACAGCAAGCAAGTGTAGTATATATACAGCATGCACGTGTAGTATATATACAGCATGCACGTGTAGTATATATACAGCAAGCAAGTGTAGTGTATATACAGCAAGCACGTGTAGTATATATACAGCAAGCAAGTGTAGTATATATACAGCAAGCAAGTGTAGTATATATACAGCAAGCAAGTGTAGTATATATACAGCAAGCAAGTGTAGTATAAATACAGCAAGCAAGTGTAGTATATATACAGCAAGCACGTGTAGTATATATACAGCAAGCAAGTGTAGTATAAATACAGCAAGCAAGTGTAGTATATATACAGCAAGCACGTGTAGTATATATACAGCATGCACGTGTAGTATATATACAGCAAGCACGTGTAGTATATATACAGCAAGCACGTGTAGTATATATACAGCAAGCACGTGTAGTGTATATACAGCAAGCACGTGTAGTGTATATACAGCAAGCAAGTGTAGTATATATACAGCAAGCAAGTGTAGTATATATATGTGATAAGAAAAAACGCAGCACTACTGGACCTGGGTGCTTGAGTAGGGTCCAAAGCCTTGAGATATAGTGATAACCTCAGCACACCAATTGATATAAAAGGTACTTTTATTAGCAGTCCACAGTAAAGACGTTTCGGTCAACACGACCTTCATCAGTGTACTGCATATAAACAGAAATATACAGAAATAGAGACATTATAGTGATTGTAAAATTACAATATATATTATGAGACATATATAAAGAGAAGAGGTCTATGTGTCTATGTAACCTTTATCCAGCAAATAAAATAAGAAGAACGGAGCAACCTACCAAATTACTGGGATGGGAGCAGGAAAGAGGAAGGAGATGGGACCCAATACTGGGGATCCTATGGAGAGAGTGCATACCATGAAGATATGTGGAACTGGAATAGGGTGAGGGCTATAAGAGAGGAAAACATACCGTGTAGGTGAAGAGCCTGAAGTAAAGTGCTGCCTGGATCGCGGTATCCACCGCTGGATATTAGCAGGGTGTGTGTATAGAGGGACTGGCTATAAGTATGGGTGTAGGGGAGGAGGATTTGGCAGTCAGCCAATGAGAGCAGTGAAAGTGCCGGTGAATAGCGCTAGATGCGGTGACGTCACAGGAAGTGACGCGAGGCGGGGAGGTGCCGGCTTCTGATTGGTCCGGTGCCGCGCATGCGCACATGCGTGCGTGTCAGCCGGCGTGCAGGTGCGTTCCAGGGACCAGGAAGTGGTTTCTGTATTTGGAGTATGTGATATACTGCCGGAAAAAAGAAGCAGGAAGCGTTTCACCATCGGGAGGGAGGGTTGGAGAGGTATGGAAGGACGAGGGTGGGTATGGATCCATAATCTGTAACATGAAATAAATTGTCAGTTGAAGTTACATGGCACAACACAGTCAAAAGCACATCACAATATTGTTATGATATCCTGTAATAGGTAGGTATGCATCAATCATGGATCTCATGATAAACAACAAATAAGGATTAAATGTTAATCCATTAAAGAGTGAGAGGGATATCCATACATAAACTAAGGTCCCTGCTTGAGCAATATGTGACCAGGTGAATTTAAATAAAATAAGTGAAGATCATAATCGTAGTGTGGTCAAGATACCATATAATAGGTGAATGTACGTCAATCATGATCCTACTGATAAAAAAGCAAAATAAAGATTAGATATTGACCCATTGTGGAGTAGGAGGGATATACTCATATAGGCTGGGGTCCCTACTGGAGTAATACCGGATCAGGTGAATTTAAATAAATGAGTGAAGATCATAATCCTTATTGAGCCCTTTGGGATAAAGGGACTGCAGTTGATGAATCCAAAATGCCTCTCTCTGTTTGAGGGTTTGGATTCGATTGCCCCCACGGCGGAGTGGTCTGATTTGTTCTATGACTTGGAATCGCAATTGGGACACATTGTGTCCTGCTGCTATGAAGTGTTGGGGAATAGGTAAAAGTAAATTTTTGCATCTGATGGTGGATTTGTGTTTGGAGATTCTGTCTTTGATAGGTTGAGTTGTTTCCCCTACATAGACCAGGCCACAGGGGCATTTCACTAGGTATACAACAAAATTCGTGTCGCAGGTATAGTAACCCTTAATGTTGTATTTCTTGCCTGTTTGTGGGTGATGGATAGTATCCCCTCTAAGGATATTGTGACACTGATGACAATGTAGACATGGAAAGGTTCCTTTCTTAGGGGTTTGTAGAAATCTTTGCTGGGGACCAAGGGACGATGTCCCTATGTCAGCTCGGACTAATGAATCTCTGATGTTAGGTGCTCTTTTAAAGCAAGGTAGAAAAGGTTGATGAAAAGATTTGATGGTAGGGTAGCCTGTTTGAAGAATATTCCAATGTTTCCGTATCGTGCGGTGTATGGTGTAAGCTAGAGGATGATATGTATGTACAAATGGAATACGATCGGATGTCTCTCGTCGTGGTTGTGTATGGTGGTCCTGTGATTCATGAAGGAGGTCCTGAGGATATCCTCTTTCTACGAATTTCTGTGTCATTTCTTTTACTCTGACTTCTCGTAATGTCATATCTGTCACAATACGTTCAACCCTCCGGAATTGTGATTTGGGAATGGCATGTTTCATGGGGGTTGGGTGGTTGCTTGCAAAATGTAGAAGTGTGTTGCGATCTGTGGATTTCCTATAGATGTCAGTGGTCAATAGTCCTGAGGCATCTTTGATAACTAGAGTATCTAGAAAGTTGATCTGATGCGGGTGGTGGTTGAGAGTAAAATGTAAACCTGGACAGGAGGTATTAAGAGCCATAAAGAATTCATCTAAAGTGTCCTGGGAACCTGTCCAGATACAAAAGACGTCGTCTATGTATCGTTTCCATAGAATGGAATGTTCTTGAAACAATGGATTGCTGTATACATACTGTGTCTCAAAAGTGGACATGTAGGAGTTTGCGTAAGGGGGGGCTACATTAGAGCCCATTGCGGTCCCCTTGGTCTGTATGTAAAATGTATCCTGAAAGAGGAAGTAGTTATGTGTAAGGACTATTGTTAGGAGTTCTACGGTTAAGTCAATTATAGATGGGTTGGTATCTGAGTCCCTCAACATTTGTGTGACAGCTTGGATACCCCGATCATGGGGAATTGAGGTATAGAGGCTGGTGACGTCTAAGGACACTAAGATGGCTTCTGGAGGAACTTGTTTGAGTGTTTTGATGATCTCAAGAAAGGCACCTGTATCTAATAGATAAGATGGACTTTTTTGGGTGAGTGGTGTGAGGATCTTCTCTAAAAAGATTGCCAGAGGTGATAAAACGGAATCTGTAGAGGCCACAATAGGACGCCCGGGGGGTTGGGTAAGACTTTTGTGGATTTTGGGTAAGACATAAAATACCGGTATAATTGGATGTGGATTTATTAAGTATTCATACGTTTTTAAGTCAATGACATTGGCTGTTAAAAAACGTTGTAGTGTCGAGGTGATGAGTGTTTGTATTTTTGTGGTCGGGTCCGTAGATAGTTTACGGTATGTGGACTCATCATTAAGTTGTCTTAGAATTTCCGTAATGTAATCACATTTGTTCATGACCACTACCGCTCCACCTTTATCAGCTGGCTTTATTATCAAATCTTTGTCCTCTTGCAGGCTTCGTAGGGCCTGTCGGTCAAGAGGAGAGAGATTCGTCTGATAATGTGTTCTGCCCTTGTCAATATTGGAGCGCAATTTTTGAAACGCCCCATCCACGAACCCTATGAAGGTTTCAAGTGGATGTGTGCCTCGAGGAGGCCTATATTTGCTCTTAGACCGGAGACCTAAGTCTTGGGCTGTGATATCGGTCGTAATGACCGGAGGAGTGGCGTTAGAAGGATTATGTGCAAAGTGAGTTTTCAGACGTAAGGTACGGTAAAAGCGTTGTAGCTCCATGTCTAATTTAAAGGTATTGTATTTGTATGTGGGGCAGAAGGAAAGTCCCTTTTGGAGAACAGATGTTTGTGCAACGTTGAGAGTTTTGGAAGAGATATTTACCACCAGTTGTGGGTCTGTGATCGGGTAATTCGTGTGAAGTCCAGATTTCCCCTTGTTCCTATTGCCTCGCCTCGTCTTCTTCTGTTGGGACGTCTTCGTGTTTGACCTAAAAAAGGAACAGACTGAATAGTGGACTGTCTTTGGTCCATGTCGGATCCGGAGGAAGTGTAGTCGGTTGAAGACTTGGCTGTGCGGTGGGTATATTTGTTTGTAGAGGGATTGTCTCGCCATCTGTATACTCGGTTCTGTTCGTAGTCCTGGAGATCTCTAGCGAACTTGTTCCTTTTTCTAGTTTCGGTATCACGTTTGTGCAGATCAATGTTGGTCTGGATTTTGCTTTGAAGCGTCTGGAGATCCTCAGGGCTGATCGAGGTCGTCAATTGGGATTCGATGTTTTTGATCTGTTCCTTCGTTGTAGTGATTGCCTTATGTAAAAAGTCCACTGTTAGTAGCATCAAATCAAAAGAACATTTATTAAGGATGAGTTCAAATTTGCTACAATAATCAGGAATGTCAGAGAAAAGAGTAGGACGGATTGGTACCCTTAGTCCCCTAGGAATCCTCTGAACTCTTAAATACTCTGTGAGTGTTGCGCAGTGTAACTCAATATTGGTGAGATGTCTGCGTTCTTTTTCCAGGTCCCGCCCACGTGTTTCGCTGGGTGGTACCCTAAGGAATTCGCTGGAAAGGTTGGTTTGGGAAATGATGTTAGATGCTTCATCTGCGTTATATGAAAAGGTTACTGATGACATGACACAACAGTGTGCTTGCGGACAGGAGTAAGTAATGATAAGAAAAAACGCAGCACTACTGGACCTGGGTGCTTGAGTAGGGTCCAAAGCCTTGAGATATAGTGATAACCTCAGCACACCAATTGATATAAAAGGTACTTTTATTAGCAGTCCACAGTAAAGACGTTTCGGTCAACACGACCTTCATCAGTGTACTGCATATAAACAGAAATATACAGAAATAGAGACATTATAGTGATTGTAAAATTACAATATATATTATGAGACATATATAAAGAGAAGAGGTCTATGTGTCTATGTAACCTTTATCCAGCAAATAAAATAAGAAGAACGGAGCAACCTACCAAATTACTGGGATGGGAGCAGGAAAGAGGAAGGAGATGGGACCCAATACTGGGGATCCTATGGAGAGAGTGCATACCATGAAGATATGTGGAACTGGAATAGGGTGAGGGCTATAAGAGAGGAAAACATACCGTGTAGGTGAAGAGCCTGAAGTAAAGTGCTGCCTGGATCGCGGTATCCACCGCTGGATATTAGCAGGGTGTGTGTATAGAGGGACTGGCTATAAGTATGGGTGTAGGGGAGGAGGATTTGGCAGTCAGCCAATGAGAGCAGTGAAAGTGCCGGTGAATAGCGCTAGATGCGGTGACGTCACAGGAAGTGACGCGAGGCGGGGAGGTGCCGGCTTCTGATTGGTCCGGTGCCGCGCATGCGCACATGCGTGCGTGTCAGCCGGCGTGCAGGTGCGTTCCAGGGACCAGGAAGTGGTTTCTGTATTTGGAGTATGTGATATACTGCCGGAAAAAAGAAGCAGGAAGCGTTTCACCATCGGGAGGGAGGGTTGGAGAGGTATGGAAGGACGAGGGTGGGTATGGATCCATAATCTGTAACATGAAATAAATTGTCAGTTGAAGTTACATGGCACAACACAGTCAAAAGCACATCACAATATTGTTATGATATCCTGTAATAGGTAGGTATGCATCAATCATGGATCTCATGATAAACAACAAATAAGGATTAAATGTTAATCCATTAAAGAGTGAGAGGGATATCCATACATAAACTAAGGTCCCTGCTTGAGCAATATGTGACCAGGTGAATTTAAATAAAATAAGTGAAGATCATAATCGTAGTGTGGTCAAGATACCATATAATAGGTGAATGTACGTCAATCATGATCCTACTGATAAAAAAGCAAAATAAAGATTAGATATTGACCCATTGTGGAGTAGGAGGGATATACTCATATAGGCTGGGGTCCCTACTGGAGTAATACCGGATCAGGTGAATTTAAATAAATGAGTGAAGATCATAATCCTTATTGAGCCCTTTGGGATAAAGGGACTGCAGTTGATGAATCCAAAATGCCTCTCTCTGTTTGAGGGTTTGGATTCGATTGCCCCCACGGCGGAGTGGTCTGATTTGTTCTATGACTTGGAATCGCAATTGGGACACATTGTGTCCTGCTGCTATGAAGTGTTGGGGAATAGGTAAAAGTAAATTTTTGCATCTGATGGTGGATTTGTGTTTGGAGATTCTGTCTTTGATAGGTTGAGTTGTTTCCCCTACATAGACCAGGCCACAGGGGCATTTCACTAGGTATACAACAAAATTCGTGTCGCAGGTATAGTAACCCTTAATGTTGTATTTCTTGCCTGTTTGTGGGTGATGGATAGTATCCCCTCTAAGGATATTGTGACACTGATGACAATCTTCACTCATTTATTTAAATTCACCTGATCCGGTATTACTCCAGTAGGGACCCCAGCCTATATGAGTATATCCCTCCTACTCCACAATGGGTCAATATCTAATCTTTATTTTGCTTTTTTATCAGTAGGATCATGATTGACGTACATTCACCTATTATATGGTATCTTGACCACACTACGATTATGATCTTCACTTATTTTATTTAAATTCACCTGGTCACATATTGCTCAAGCAGGGACCTTAGTTTATGTATGGATATCCCTCTCACTCTTTAATGGATTAACATTTAATCCTTATTTGTTGTTTATCATGAGATCCATGATTGATGCATACCTACCTATTACAGGATATCATAACAATATTGTGATGTGCTTTTGACTGTGTTGTGCCATGTAACTTCAACTGACAATTTATTTCATGTTACAGATTATGGATCCATACCCACCCTCGTCCTTCCATACCTCTCCAACCCTCCCTCCCGATGGTGAAACGCTTCCTGCTTCTTTTTTCCGGCAGTATATCACATACTCCAAATACAGAAACCACTTCCTGGTCCCTGGAACGCACCTGCACGCCGGCTGACACGCACGCATGTGCGCATGCGCGGCACCGGACCAATCAGAAGCCGGCACCTCCCCGCCTCGCGTCACTTCCTGTGACGTCACCGCATCTAGCGCTATTCACCGGCACTTTCACTGCTCTCATTGGCTGACTGCCAAATCCTCCTCCCCTACACCCATACTTATAGCCAGTCCCTCTATACACACACCCTGCTAATATCCAGCGGTGGATACCGCGATCCAGGCAGCACTTTACTTCAGGCTCTTCACCTACACGGTATGTTTTCCTCTCTTATAGCCCTCACCCTATTCCAGTTCCACATATCTTCATGGTATGCACTCTCTCCATAGGATCCCCAGTATTGGGTCCCATCTCCTTCCTCTTTCCTGCTCCCATCCCAGTAATTTGGTAGGTTGCTCCGTTCTTCTTATTTTATTTGCTGGATAAAGGTTACATAGACACATAGACCTCTTCTCTTTATATATGTCTCATAATATATATTGTAATTTTACAATCACTATAATGTCTCTATTTCTGTATATTTCTGTTTATATGCAGTACACTGATGAAGGTCGTGTTGACCGAAACGTCTTTACTGTGGACTGCTAATAAAAGTACCTTTTATATCAATTGGTGTGCTGAGGTTATCACTATATCTCAAGGCTTTGGACCCTACTCAAGCACCCAGGTCCAGTAGTGCTGCGTTTTTTCTTATCATTACTTACTCCTGTCCGCAAGCACACTGTTGTGTCATGTCATCAGTAACCTTTTCATATAACGCAGATGAAGCATCTAACATCATTTCCCAAACCAACCTTTCCAGCGAATTCCTTAGGGTACCACCCAGCGAAACACGTGGGCGGGACCTGGAAAAAGAACGCAGACATCTCACCAATATTGAGTTACACTGCGCAACACTCACAGAGTATTTAAGAGTTCAGAGGATTCCTAGGGGACTAAGGGTACCAATCCGTCCTACTCTTTTCTCTGACATTCCTGATTATTGTAGCAAATTTGAACTCATCCTTAATAAATGTTCTTTTGATTTGATGCTACTAACAGTGGACTTTTTACATAAGGCAATCACTACAACGAAGGAACAGATCAAAAACATCGAATCCCAATTGACGACCTCGATCAGCCCTGAGGATCTCCAGACGCTTCAAAGCAAAATCCAGACCAACATTGATCTGCACAAACGTGATACCGAAACTAGAAAAAGGAACAAGTTCGCTAGAGATCTCCAGGACTACGAACAGAACCGAGTATACAGATGGCGAGACAATCCCTCTACAAACAAATATACCCACCGCACAGCCAAGTCTTCAACCGACTACACTTCCTCCGGATCCGACATGGACCAAAGACAGTCCACTATTCAGTCTGTTCCTTTTTTAGGTCAAACACGAAGACGTCCCAACAGAAGAAGACGAGGCGAGGCAATAGGAACAAGGGGAAATCTGGACTTCACACGAATTACCCGATCACAGACCCACAACTGGTGGTAAATATCTCTTCCAAAACTCTCAACGTTGCACAAACATCTGTTCTCCAAAAGGGACTTTCCTTCTGCCCCACATACAAATACAATACCTTTAAATTAGACATGGAGCTACAACGCTTTTACCGTACCTTACGTCTGAAAACTCACTTTGCACATAATCCTTCTAACGCCACTCCTCCGGTCATTACGACCGATATCACAGCCCAAGACTTAGGTCTCCGGTCTAAGAGCAAATATAGGCCTCCTCGAGGCACACATCCACTTGAAACCTTCATAGGGTTCGTGGATGGGGCGTTTCAAAAATTGCGCTCCAATATTGACAAGGGCAGAACACATTATCAGACGAATCTCTCTCCTCTTGACCGACAGGCCCTACGAAGCCTGCAAGAGGACAAAGATTTGATAATAAAGCCAGCTGATAAAGGTGGAGCGGTAGTGGTCATGAACAAATGTGATTACATTACGGAAATTCTAAGACAACTTAATGATGAGTCCACATACCGTAAACTATCTACGGACCCGACCACAAAAATACAAACACTCATCACCTCGACACTACAACGTTTTTTAACAGCCAATGTCATTGACTTAAAAACGTATGAATACTTAATAAATCCACATCCAATTATACCGGTATTTTATGTCTTACCCAAAATCCACAAAAGTCTTACCCAACCCCCCGGGCGTCCTATTGTGGCCTCTACAGATTCCGTTTTATCACCTCTGGCAATCTTTTTAGAGAAGATCCTCACACCACTCACCCAAAAAAGTCCATCTTATCTATTAGATACAGGTGCCTTTCTTGAGATCATCAAAACACTCAAACAAGTTCCTCCAGAAGCCATCTTAGTGTCCTTAGACGTCACCAGCCTCTATACCTCAATTCCCCATGATCGGGGTATCCAAGCTGTCACACAAATGTTGAGGGAC
The DNA here is from genome assembly GCF_046119375.1 of Phyllobates terribilis. Taxonomy (NCBI): domain Eukaryota; kingdom Metazoa; phylum Chordata; class Amphibia; order Anura; family Dendrobatidae; genus Phyllobates; species Phyllobates terribilis. The sequence goes on from NW_027364330.1 coordinate 12,466, forward strand.
TCAGATACCAACCCATCTATAATTGACTTAACCGTAGAACTCCTAACAATAGTCCTTACACATAACTACTTCCTCTTTCAGGATACATTTTACATACAGACCAAGGGGACCGCAATGGGCTCTAATGTAGCCCCCCCTTACGCAAACTCCTACATGTCCACTTTTGAGACACAGTATGTATACAGCAATCCATTGTTTCAAGAACATTCCATTCTATGGAAACGATACATAGACGACGTCTTTTGTATCTGGACAGGTTCCCAGGACACTTTAGATGAATTCTTTATGGCTCTTAATACCTCCTGTCCAGGTTTACATTTTACTCTCAACCACCACCCGCATCAGATCAACTTTCTAGATACTCTAGTTATCAAAGATGCCTCAGGACTATTGACCACTGACATCTATAGGAAATCCACAGATCGCAACACACTTCTACATTTTGCAAGCAACCACCCAACCCCCATGAAACATGCCATTCCCAAATCACAATTCCGGAGGGTTGAACGTATTGTGACAGATATGACATTACGAGAAGTCAGAGTAAAAGAAATGACACAGAAATTCGTAGAAAGAGGATATCCTCAGGACCTCCTTCATGAATCACAGGACCACCATACACAACCACGACGAGAGACATCCGATCGTATTCCATTTGTACATACATATCATCCTCTAGCTTACACCATACACCGCACGATACGGAAACATTGGAATATTCTTCAAACAGGCTACCCTACCATCAAATCTTTTCATCAACCTTTTCTACCTTGCTTTAAAAGAGCACCTAACATCAGAGATTCATTAGTCCGAGCTGACATAGGGACATCGTCCCTTGGTCCCCAGCAAAGATTTCTACAAACCCCTAAGAAAGGAACCTTTCCATGTCTACATTGTCATCAGTGTCACAATATCCTTAGAGGGGATACTATCCATCACCCACAAACAGGCAAGAAATACAACATTAAGGGTTACTATACCTGCGACACGAATTTTGTTGTATACCTAGTGAAATGCCCCTGTGGCCTGGTCTATGTAGGGGAAACAACTCAACCTATCAAAGACAGAATCTCCAAACACAAATCCACCATCAGATGCAAAAATTTACTTTTACCTATTCCCCAACACTTCATAGCAGCAGGACACAATGTGTCCCAATTGCGATTCCAAGTCATAGAACAAATCAGACCACTCCGCCGTGGGGGCAATCGAATCCAAACCCTCAAACAGAGAGAGGCATTTTGGATTCATCAACTGCAGTCCCTTTATCCCAAAGGGCTCAATAAGGATTATGATCTTCACTCATTTATTTAAATTCACCTGATCCGGTATTACTCCAGTAGGGACCCCAGCCTATATGAGTATATCCCTCCTACTCCACAATGGGTCAATATCTAATCTTTATTTTGCTTTTTTATCAGTAGGATCATGATTGACGTACATTCACCTATTATATGGTATCTTGACCACACTACGATTATGATCTTCACTTATTTTATTTAAATTCACCTGGTCACATATTGCTCAAGCAGGGACCTTAGTTTATGTATGGATATCCCTCTCACTCTTTAATGGATTAACATTTAATCCTTATTTGTTGTTTATCATGAGATCCATGATTGATGCATACCTACCTATTACAGGATATCATAACAATATTGTGATGTGCTTTTGACTGTGTTGTGCCATGTAACTTCAACTGACAATTTATTTCATGTTACAGATTATGGATCCATACCCACCCTCGTCCTTCCATACCTCTCCAACCCTCCCTCCCGATGGTGAAACGCTTCCTGCTTCTTTTTTCCGGCAGTATATCACATACTCCAAATACAGAAACCACTTCCTGGTCCCTGGAACGCACCTGCACGCCGGCTGACACGCACGCATGTGCGCATGCGCGGCACCGGACCAATCAGAAGCCGGCACCTCCCCGCCTCGCGTCACTTCCTGTGACGTCACCGCATCTAGCGCTATTCACCGGCACTTTCACTGCTCTCATTGGCTGACTGCCAAATCCTCCTCCCCTACACCCATACTTATAGCCAGTCCCTCTATACACACACCCTGCTAATATCCAGCGGTGGATACCGCGATCCAGGCAGCACTTTACTTCAGGCTCTTCACCTACACGGTATGTTTTCCTCTCTTATAGCCCTCACCCTATTCCAGTTCCACATATCTTCATGGTATGCACTCTCTCCATAGGATCCCCAGTATTGGGTCCCATCTCCTTCCTCTTTCCTGCTCCCATCCCAGTAATTTGGTAGGTTGCTCCGTTCTTCTTATTTTATTTGCTGGATAAAGGTTACATAGACACATAGACCTCTTCTCTTTATATATGTCTCATAATATATATTGTAATTTTACAATCACTATAATGTCTCTATTTCTGTATATTTCTGTTTATATGCAGTACACTGATGAAGGTCGTGTTGACCGAAACGTCTTTACTGTGGACTGCTAATAAAAGTACCTTTTATATCAATTGGTGTGCTGAGGTTATCACTATATCTCAAGGCTTTGGACCCTACTCAAGCACCCAGGTCCAGTAGTGCTGCGTTTTTTCTTATCATTACTTACTCCTGTCCGCAAGCACACTGTTGTGTCATGTCATCAGTAACCTTTTCATATAACGCAGATGAAGCATCTAACATCATTTCCCAAACCAACCTTTCCAGCGAATTCCTTAGGGTACCACCCAGCGAAACACGTGGGCGGGACCTGGAAAAAGAACGCAGACATCTCACCAATATTGAGTTACACTGCGCAACACTCACAGAGTATTTAAGAGTTCAGAGGATTCCTAGGGGACTAAGGGTACCAATCCGTCCTACTCTTTTCTCTGACATTCCTGATTATTGTAGCAAATTTGAACTCATCCTTAATAAATGTTCTTTTGATTTGATGCTACTAACAGTGGACTTTTTACATAAGGCAATCACTACAACGAAGGAACAGATCAAAAACATCGAATCCCAATTGACGACCTCGATCAGCCCTGAGGATCTCCAGACGCTTCAAAGCAAAATCCAGACCAACATTGATCTGCACAAACGTGATACCGAAACTAGAAAAAGGAACAAGTTCGCTAGAGATCTCCAGGACTACGAACAGAACCGAGTATACAGATGGCGAGACAATCCCTCTACAAACAAATATACCCACCGCACAGCCAAGTCTTCAACCGACTACACTTCCTCCGGATCCGACATGGACCAAAGACAGTCCACTATTCAGTCTGTTCCTTTTTTAGGTCAAACACGAAGACGTCCCAACAGAAGAAGACGAGGCGAGGCAATAGGAACAAGGGGAAATCTGGACTTCACACGAATTACCCGATCACAGACCCACAACTGGTGGTAAATATCTCTTCCAAAACTCTCAACGTTGCACAAACATCTGTTCTCCAAAAGGGACTTTCCTTCTGCCCCACATACAAATACAATACCTTTAAATTAGACATGGAGCTACAACGCTTTTACCGTACCTTACGTCTGAAAACTCACTTTGCACATAATCCTTCTAACGCCACTCCTCCGGTCATTACGACCGATATCACAGCCCAAGACTTAGGTCTCCGGTCTAAGAGCAAATATAGGCCTCCTCGAGGCACACATCCACTTGAAACCTTCATAGGGTTCGTGGATGGGGCGTTTCAAAAATTGCGCTCCAATATTGACAAGGGCAGAACACATTATCAGACGAATCTCTCTCCTCTTGACCGACAGGCCCTACGAAGCCTGCAAGAGGACAAAGATTTGATAATAAAGCCAGCTGATAAAGGTGGAGCGGTAGTGGTCATGAACAAATGTGATTACATTACGGAAATTCTAAGACAACTTAATGATGAGTCCACATACCGTAAACTATCTACGGACCCGACCACAAAAATACAAACACTCATCACCTCGACACTACAACGTTTTTTAACAGCCAATGTCATTGACTTAAAAACGTATGAATACTTAATAAATCCACATCCAATTATACCGGTATTTTATGTCTTACCCAAAATCCACAAAAGTCTTACCCAACCCCCCGGGCGTCCTATTGTGGCCTCTACAGATTCCGTTTTATCACCTCTGGCAATCTTTTTAGAGAAGATCCTCACACCACTCACCCAAAAAAGTCCATCTTATCTATTAGATACAGGTGCCTTTCTTGAGATCATCAAAACACTCAAACAAGTTCCTCCAGAAGCCATCTTAGTGTCCTTAGACGTCACCAGCCTCTATACCTCAATTCCCCATGATCGGGGTATCCAAGCTGTCACACAAATGTTGAGGGACTCAGATACCAACCCATCTATAATTGACTTAACCGTAGAACTCCTAACAATAGTCCTTACACATAACTACTTCCTCTTTCAGGATACATTTTACATACAGACCAAGGGGACCGCAATGGGCTCTAATGTAGCCCCCCCTTACGCAAACTCCTACATGTCCACTTTTGAGACACAGTATGTATACAGCAATCCATTGTTTCAAGAACATTCCATTCTATGGAAACGATACATAGACGACGTCTTTTGTATCTGGACAGGTTCCCAGGACACTTTAGATGAATTCTTTATGGCTCTTAATACCTCCTGTCCAGGTTTACATTTTACTCTCAACCACCACCCGCATCAGATCAACTTTCTAGATACTCTAGTTATCAAAGATGCCTCAGGACTATTGACCACTGACATCTATAGGAAATCCACAGATCGCAACACACTTCTACATTTTGCAAGCAACCACCCAACCCCCATGAAACATGCCATTCCCAAATCACAATTCCGGAGGGTTGAACGTATTGTGACAGATATGACATTACGAGAAGTCAGAGTAAAAGAAATGACACAGAAATTCGTAGAAAGAGGATATCCTCAGGACCTCCTTCATGAATCACAGGACCACCATACACAACCACGACGAGAGACATCCGATCGTATTCCATTTGTACATACATATCATCCTCTAGCTTACACCATACACCGCACGATACGGAAACATTGGAATATTCTTCAAACAGGCTACCCTACCATCAAATCTTTTCATCAACCTTTTCTACCTTGCTTTAAAAGAGCACCTAACATCAGAGATTCATTAGTCCGAGCTGACATAGGGACATCGTCCCTTGGTCCCCAGCAAAGATTTCTACAAACCCCTAAGAAAGGAACCTTTCCATGTCTACATTGTCATCAGTGTCACAATATCCTTAGAGGGGATACTATCCATCACCCACAAACAGGCAAGAAATACAACATTAAGGGTTACTATACCTGCGACACGAATTTTGTTGTATACCTAGTGAAATGCCCCTGTGGCCTGGTCTATGTAGGGGAAACAACTCAACCTATCAAAGACAGAATCTCCAAACACAAATCCACCATCAGATGCAAAAATTTACTTTTACCTATTCCCCAACACTTCATAGCAGCAGGACACAATGTGTCCCAATTGCGATTCCAAGTCATAGAACAAATCAGACCACTCCGCCGTGGGGGCAATCGAATCCAAACCCTCAAACAGAGAGAGGCATTTTGGATTCATCAACTGCAGTCCCTTTATCCCAAAGGGCTCAATAAGGATTATGATCTTCACTCATTTATTTAAATTCACCTGATCCGGTATTACTCCAGTAGGGACCCCAGCCTATATGAGTATATCCCTCCTACTCCACAATGGGTCAATATCTAATCTTTATTTTGCTTTTTTATCAGTAGGATCATGATTGACGTACATTCACCTATTATATGGTATCTTGACCACACTACGATTATGATCTTCACTTATTTTATTTAAATTCACCTGGTCACATATTGCTCAAGCAGGGACCTTAGTTTATGTATGGATATCCCTCTCACTCTTTAATGGATTAACATTTAATCCTTATTTGTTGTTTATCATGAGATCCATGATTGATGCATACCTACCTATTACAGGATATCATAACAATATTGTGATGTGCTTTTGACTGTGTTGTGCCATGTAACTTCAACTGACAATTTATTTCATGTTACAGATTATGGATCCATACCCACCCTCGTCCTTCCATACCTCTCCAACCCTCCCTCCCGATGGTGAAACGCTTCCTGCTTCTTTTTTCCGGCAGTATATCACATACTCCAAATACAGAAACCACTTCCTGGTCCCTGGAACGCACCTGCACGCCGGCTGACACGCACGCATGTGCGCATGCGCGGCACCGGACCAATCAGAAGCCGGCACCTCCCCGCCTCGCGTCACTTCCTGTGACGTCACCGCATCTAGCGCTATTCACCGGCACTTTCACTGCTCTCATTGGCTGACTGCCAAATCCTCCTCCCCTACACCCATACTTATAGCCAGTCCCTCTATACACACACCCTGCTAATATCCAGCGGTGGATACCGCGATCCAGGCAGCACTTTACTTCAGGCTCTTCACCTACACGGTATGTTTTCCTCTCTTATAGCCCTCACCCTATTCCAGTTCCACATATCTTCATGGTATGCACTCTCTCCATAGGATCCCCAGTATTGGGTCCCATCTCCTTCCTCTTTCCTGCTCCCATCCCAGTAATTTGGTAGGTTGCTCCGTTCTTCTTATTTTATTTGCTGGATAAAGGTTACATAGACACATAGACCTCTTCTCTTTATATATGTCTCATAATATATATTGTAATTTTACAATCACTATAATGTCTCTATTTCTGTATATTTCTGTTTATATGCAGTACACTGATGAAGGTCGTGTTGACCGAAACGTCTTTACTGTGGACTGCTAATAAAAGTACCTTTTATATCAATTGGTGTGCTGAGGTTATCACTATAGTATATATATGTGGCACCCCAGGGGTCTGGTTTCCACAGTAATGTAATGTTATGTCTGAGAGCAGGTGGGAGGTCCTTTGGTCAGGGATCCTGTGCATGCCACACCTCCTGCCCAGTCTTGGGAGGGGAAGAACTTCCCCTATATAAACCTGGGGCTGAGGCAGGGTTAGTGAGTAGAAGAAGAACAGAAGTAGAGACAGAGAAGCAGCATAGGAAGAAACAACAGGAGCTCTGTGGAGCAGTGTTACAAAGAGTCAGGGGCTGGCAGCTGCAGAGCTCGCCCTGACTAAGAAGTATCACCGGACCCGGAGTCCGAGGCTGTGGGGACTAATCTCTACCCAGCAGCAGAAACCGACCGGCCGGGGATTGCAGATCCTCTGGCCCAGAAACCTGAAGGCACGGTCACAAGAGTGGGACCAGCACCGCCATCGTGGAGCGGAAGCCATTAGAAGGCCCCGAGTCACCGGCCATACGGGTGAGCACCACACGGTACACTCGGGGACATGGGCTACTTATACCCGCCTCTAGCAAGGTAGCCAGAAGAGTATCGTTAGTTTGGGAGGCCTACAACTCCACCTGGCCAGGGGAGATCCCATCTGCTCAAGGACTGACCAGGCCCCAATCGCTAGCCAGTACTCCGGGAGGGTCTATCTTTGTTACCAGTAAAGACCCTAAACTACACCGTACCGTCTCCGAGTGGTTCCTGCTACCCCCATCATCCACGTCGGCTGCCCTGAGGCCATACCCCTCCCGTTGGGGGTTATACTACCACGCTGCACAATCCTACCACCGGCCTCAGCGGTCTGCCCTGCAGCAGCAGCTCTAAAGCTGCATTCAACGGGTGGCGTAGTCATCTAACATCTACTGCCATAGACTGCCACTGAGTTTGACACCCTGGGCACGGACCGGGTCACCGCCACAAGGACTACTACCCCTATCCGGATCCGGCTCCGGGTATCCACTGAACACGGCCCAGGGGGCGCGTCAACTTTGGCGTAGTCGGCAGGATCTCGTGCCCGTAACCACCGGGTACTGCGTGCCTGAAAAAGAGACTTTCAAACTCACCTGTGGTGAAGATTCCCGCCATCCGGCGCCATTTTCAGCCTTCTTCCCGCCATCCGTGAAGATTCCCGCCATCCGGCGCCATCTTCAGCCTTCTTCCCGCCATCTGTGGAGTTTTCCCGCCGTTGGACGCCATCTTGAGGACGCCGCGCGGGAAGAAGAGGGGCGTGGACTCCGAAAAGCCCGCGAGAACTGAAGCCCCGCCTCACGTCCGGACGTTGCGTAAGGTCCTGGAAGGAGCCCAGCAGACGCCGACGTCACAGGAGCGCGACGGAAGGTCCTCAACCCTGACGATCCACTGCGGAGCCGCGGCCTACGGAAGAGGATCATTGCAAGGTAGGCCACGGTCCACTAGGGGGAAGAAGGATGTCGGATACGGAGGAGAGCTTCACTGCCTCAACCCCCGCCAGCGCCACCGCTGCTGCAGTTATGCCCTTCACCATGCCCTATATCCCGGGAGCAGCTTGGCTACCCCAGTACTCAGGGGAGTCACATACCCTGCATGACTTTAGAGAAAAGCTGGATAGCCTCTTCCAGGTGTACCCCCTCACAGAAGAGCAAAAAGTGAGCATCCTGGTGGCCCAACTAACCGGGGCAGCCCAAAGGGAGGTAAAGTCCTGGCCACCTGGGAGGAGGACTGTCGCAGGGATACTAACCCGGCTGAGGGACACCTTTGATACCCGCACCTCAGCCGAGATTAAGCTTAGATTCTATGGGTGCAAGCAGCGAGCACATGAGAGTATAAGGGACTATGCACTAAACCTACAAGAGGCCCTGAGGGCCATTAAGCAGACCAACCCTGACAGCGTGGGAAACGAGGACAGGCTGTTGACCGAACAATTTATAGAGGGACTATATTGCAATGTCCACCGAACCCAGTTGCGGGCCATAGCCTTACAGGATCCTCATCTGGACTTTGCACAGTTCAAGGACAGAGCCATCCGGGTGCTCCGAGAACCGGCACCGGGTGGCGTTGTGACCCACAGGCGCCCTACTACCACTTACCACCAGGAGGCGGCGCCCTTGTCGGCAGGGCCTGTGGGAGCTGATGCGCAGGCTTTGGACAATGACCCGGCTCCAGACCTACACCATCAGGTCCAAGAGCTAGTTAAGAGCGTTGCTGCGCTAACCCGAACTGTGCAGTCTTTACAGGTTTCCACCCCAGGGAAGATCCAGCTGGCATCCGGACCGGAGGACATCCCGTGGCGTCGACCAAGGAGGACCCCACCGGCCAGAGGAAGACCCAGTGACCGATACAGCGAGGACGGACGACCCATCTGCCGCCGCTGCAATCAACCCGGACATATGGCAAGGTACTGTCCTTTAAACTGGCACAACCTGGGGTAGAGGGCCAACCCCCAGGAAAAAGATCACCAGGCCCATCGAACTGGCGCGACAGATATGTGGGAGGACGTCCAGTCTTGCCTGTGGTACTGGATGGCATTCCCATGAGTGCCCTACTGGACACCGGGTCACAGGTCACCACCATTCCGTACGTGCTCTTTAAGCAGTACTGGAATGACTCGGATATCACCCGCTACCCTGACGACGACTTGAGTATCATCGCCAGCAATGGCCAGCCCGTGCCACAGATCGGATTTAAAGAGGTGACCATCAAAATCGGTAGAGTCGAACTGGCAGCACAGGGACTGATCATTGTAGATATTGACAAGCATGAGAGTCACCCAAAGATAACGCTAGGAACTAATGTAATTGAAAATTGTCTTGCAGAGGTGATTTTCCTTTTACAACAGGTTGCCAAGAACGCCAGCTCCGGCGAGCAGCGAGTGCTCCAGAAAGAGATCCGGGCACTGATGCGACGGCAACAGGTGGAACTCTCCGGCGGTGAGATTGGTAGCGTAAGAATGTGTGACCCTTTCCCTATTGCCATGCCCCCAAAAAGTGAAATGATGATTTGGTGCCGGGCAGCTATTGGTCCGAGAGGTAGAGATTACCAGGCAATGGTAGAACCAGTTTACTCAGACAGTAGGCCCACCATTTTGACAGCACGGGGGGTGGTCAATGTACGCCATGGGAGGGTGCCCGTTCGCATAATAAATATCGGGAAGAGGGAAGTGTACCTACCCCGGTATGCCACGCTAGCCAAATTATATACCATCAACCAAAACTCTATACAGTCTGTGGAACCCTTGCCTCCATCTCACCCGGAGGAAGGTAACGGCTCTAAGAAAGTAAAGGAGGATTGGTGTCAGCAACTACACTTGGGAACTGACTCCACTCCCTCCCACCAGAAACAGGGAGTCTACCGGGTGGTTCAAGAGTATGAGAGAGTGTTTAGTAAACACCCGTTAGACTTCGGGCGAGTCAAGGGGGTAGAACACCACATTCCCACGGGAGATCATCCTCCCATAAAAGAGAGGTATCGACCCGTACCCCCTGCACATTACCAACACGCCAAGGGGATGCTTAGAGACATGAAGGAGGCTGGGGTAATCCGGGCTAGCTGTAGCCCCTGGGCAGCCCCACTAGTTTTAGTCAAAAAGAAAGACAACACTATGAGAATGTGTGTAGATTACCGGAAAATTAACCGTATCACACACAAAGATGCGTACCCTTTACCAAGGATAGAGGAGTCTTTGGCTGCTTTAAGATCTGCTAACTTCTTCTCTACCTTGGATCTCACTAGCGGGTACTGGCAGGTTCCTGTAGCAGAGGCGGACCGGGAGAAGACCGCATTCACCACCCCGATGGGACTTAGCGAGTTCACCTGCATGCCGTTCGGACTCTGCAACGCACCAGGAACCTTCCAACGATTAATGGAGTGCTGTCTGGGCCACAGAAACTTCGAGACGGTCCTGTTGTACCTGGACGATGTCATCGTATATTCCAAGACTTATGAGGACCACCTGAAACACCTGGCGGAGGTGTTCGAAGCTCTGGCGAGTTACGGCCTAAAGGTGAAACCCTCCAAGTGTCACCTCCTGAAACCAAAGGTGCAGTACCTGGGACACGTGGTGAGCGCTGAGGGAGTGGCTCCCGACCCTGATAAGATCACCGCAATTAAGGAATGGCCAAGCCCCTCCAGCGTAAAAGAAGTGCGGCAGTTCCTCGGGTTGGTAGGCTACTACCGAAGGTTTATTCCCGGTTTCACCAAAAAGGCAGCACCTATGCAGGACCTCCTGATAGGCCAGTCCCGGAAGGCCAAGAACCAGAAGCCGCCCTTCAAATGGGAGGAGCTGGAAGAAGAGTCCTTCCGCCAGCTGAAGATGGCCCTCACGGGGGATGAAATCCTGGCGTACCCGGATTATAGCCAGCCCTTTATCCTCTACACCGACGCCAGTAACATCGGGCTAGGAGCCGTACTGTCCCAGGTCCAGCAGGGGAAAGAACGAGTAATCGCCTACGCCAGCCGAAAACTGCGACCCACCGAAAGGAACCCCGAGAATTACAGCTCATTTAAGCTAGAGTTCCTGACCGTAGTATGGGCAGTCACCGAGCGCTTTAAGCATTACCTCGCTTCTTCCCGGTTCACCGTGTACACGGATAACAACCCGTTGACACACCTGGACACGGCAAGACTCGGTGCCCTGGAGCAGAGGTGGATGGCCCGTCTGTCCAACTACGAGTTCACAATCAAGTACCGGGCAGGACGCTCCAATACCAACGCGGACGCCCTGTCCAGGATGCCCAACCTGCCGGACGAAGGAGAAGATCCGGAAGGACTGGAAGAAGTTGAACTCCCTGCGTTCCACCGTCATGGGACTATCCAGTATTCCCACCGGGTAAGGAGTAAGCAGGCTGCTACGTTGAACCCCTTACCTCACTACAACTGGGCGGAAATGCAAGACAGCGACCCTGCCGTCCGACTGGTGAAGGAGATGCTGACTCGGCCGGAGGCTCGCCTTGAACCGGACGCTCCGGAGGAAGCTAAACAACTGTGGGCAGAGAAGAGTCGACTGTTCCTTTACAAGGGGAAGTTGTGCCGCAGAATGGTTAACTCCCGGACGCATAAACTACTCTGGCAAGTAGTGGTGCCACGAAGAGACGCAGCCATGGTGATGGAGGCATACCACGACGGAGCTGGACACTTCGGGTGGAAGAAGCTGGAGTTCCTGCTGCGCGGGCGGTTCCACTGGGTAGGCATGAGGGGAACCATCGAGAAGTGGTGCAGAGACTGTGGCCCGTGCAACCTGAGAAGGAAGGACCGTGCCAGCCAGAAGACTCCCCTGCAGTCCATCGTCACCCGGAAACCGTTGGAACTGGTAGCCTTGGATCATGTAAAACTGACCCCAAGCAGAAGTGGCTACGTCTACGCGTTAACCATCGTGGATCATTACTCCCGGTTCTTGGTTGTCGTCCCCATCAAGGACTTAACGGCTCAAACAGCAGCTAGAGCCTTCCAGCAGCACTTCTGCCGTCCACACGGGTACCCGGACCAAGTGCTGACGGACCAGGGACCTGCCTTTGAAGCGGAGGTCTTCCAGGAATTCTGCAATCTGTATGGCTGCCGGAAGATAAGGACGACACCCTACCATCCGCAAACTAATGGACTTTGTGAGAAAATGAACCAGGTGGTAATGGATCTTCTAAAAACGTTGCCCCTGGAAGAACGCAGTCTGTGGCCTGAGAAGTTGCCCGATCTGGTGGACCTATACAACCACATCCCGGTAGGTTCCACCAACTGTACCCCGGCTTACCTAATGAGGGCGAGACCTGGTAAGTTACCTGTTGACCTGGAAATGGGAGTCCTGACACCCGAGGACACTTCACCAGAAGCAGACTGGGACACAGAGAGGCAGCAGCAGTACCGGAGAGTACAGGAGAGCGTGGAGCGAAGTCTCTGTCAGGCTAGGGAAAGACAAGAGAAAACTTACAACCAGTATGCTCCCGCTGTTCCCCTGGTACCCGGAGAGCAGGTCTTGAAGAGGAAGAGACGGCTCCACAAGTTGGACGACCAGTGGGAGAAGGACCCGTATACCGTACTGCCCTCAAGCCACGAGAACCCGAAGGTCTGTACCATCAGTAAAGACGGAGGGGAAACCACAGCCATTGTATCCCGGGACCACCTGAAGAAGTGTCCCGAACAACTGAGGAACCCTGAAGAGGAACAAGAAGACCATCGACCCGTAGAGGAAAGGGAAGATATGGTTAGTACTGTGCTCGGGGACTTCCCTCGGTCTTGGACTCAAGTCAATGGTGCAGTTGTGGTACCCGTACTCACCTTCCTCCAACCAGCATCCCAAGCACCTACGGAGCAACAGGAAGAGCTGGAAGAACAGCCGGTCCAGGAGGCAGAAGACTCTACACAAGCAGACCCGGAAAATCAACCCTCTGCTTATAGTGAGCCTGCCACACCCCTAGTGAGCCAAAGGGCCCATAGACAGCTGCCCAGTTTACCCTTGACAGCTCCTACACCCTGTAGTTCAGGGCCAGACAGTCAGCTCCGTAGGTCCACTAGGGCCACTAGAGGCCAGTTACCCGCACGTTGGAGGATCTAAATGTTTAAGCTATTTTATAATGTTTACCTGTCTATAGTTGCTTGTGTGTAATTTTGTGTTTCTAGTTGTTTTTAGGAGTCTGTGGTGGATTTACCGGGAATCCTTTGTATATAGTTGGAGCGTAACCCAGGACGGACTAAAGACTGTTAAGGACTCGGGGCAGGTCAAGCCCCTACCTGGTTACGTCTCCCTGTTTTGGTGAAATGGACACCTTTGCTTTTCTTCAAAGACTGCACCCGGTTGCGGACATGCCGTGACCACCTTTATGTGTTTCTTTATTGTTATTGTTATATATTGTTATGTTTTTCTAAAATATGTTTAGTCCCGGAGTACTAAATTTTACTAGGGGGGAATGTGGCACCCCAGGGGTCTGGTTTCCACAGTAATGTAATGTTATGTCTGAGAGCAGGTGGGAGGTCCTTTGGTCAGGGATCCTGTGCATGCCACACCTCCTGCCCAGTCTTGGGAGGGGAAGAACTTCCCCTATATAAACCTGGGGCTGAGGCAGGGTTAGTGAGTAGAAGAAGAACGGAAGTAGAGACAGAGAAGCAGCATAGGAAGAAACAACAGGAGCTCTGTGGAGCAGTGTTACAAAGAGTCAGGGGCTGGCAGCTGCAGAGCTCGCCCTGACTAAGAAGTATCACCGGACCCGGAGTCCGAGGCTGTGGGGACTAATCTCTACCCAGCAGCAGAAACCGACCGGCCGGGGATTGCAGATCCTCTGGCCCAGAAACCTGAAGGCACGGTCACAAGAGTGGGACCAGCACCACCATCGTGGAGCGGAAGCCATTAGAAGGCCCCGAGTCACCGGCCATATGGGTGAGCACCACACGGTACACTCAGGGACGTGGGCTACTTATACCCGCCTCTAGCAAGGTAGCCAGAAGAGTATCGTTAGTTTGGGAGGCCTACAACTCCGCCTGGCCAGGGGAGATCCCATCTGCTCAAGGACTGACCAGGCCCCAATCGCTAGCCAGTACTCCGGGAGGGTCTATCTTTGTTACCAGTAAAGACCCTAAACTACACCGTACCGTCTCCGAGTGGTTCCTGCTGCCCCCATCATCCACGTCGGCTGCCCTGAGGCCATACCCCTCCCGTTGGGGGTTATACTACCACGCTGCACAATCCTACCACCGGCCTCAGCGGCCTGCCCTGCAGCAGCAGCTCTAAAGCTGCATTCAACGGGTGGCGTAGTCATCTAACATCTACTGCCATAGACTGCCACTGAGTTTGACACCCTGGGCACGGACCGGGTCACCGCCACAAGGACTACTACCCCTATCCGGATCCGGCTCCGGGTATCCACTGAACACGGCCCAGGGGGCGCGTCATATACAGCATGCACGTGTAGTGTATATACAGCAAGCAAGTGTAGTATATATACAGCAAGCACGTGTAGTGTATATACAGCAAGCACGTGTAGTGTATATACAGCAAGCAAGTGTAGTATATATACAGCATGCACGCAGCGTCGTACTGTTGAGCCTTGGACCCACCAGAGGAAATCATTCCTGGGGCCCAATATGTAACTACATAGAAATAATACAAGCCCACCAATTGTGAGATAAAATATGCTAATATTGTGGTGTAACATAAAAACACAATGGTTCACATTCATCAAAAATGGCATAATTTGAGCAAAATCTTTTGTACTCACTTCAACTCCATTATTCCATATTTATCACATTTCGTCACTAATGATACATTTGGTGCAAATTATTTAAGCAGAACATTTTAAGCATGGTAGCACACTTCTCAATGTTAAAAAAGAGCTGACATCCAGGGTGTCAAATGTTGCATAGTAATATAATTTTGTACAAATTGCAACTTTTTATACATGTAAAAATGGTTTTAATATGAATGCATTTGTTCCGTGCCTTTTTTAAACAGCCAGTGCCAGGGTGCTCCTGTCCCCAGGCACATACATAAAATCAATTCGAAATATATTAATCCCGTGGCACAGATGAACATACAGTACCAGTACGTCCACAGCAGGGTCCACGTGTGTGGAGTTGGCTCAGGAGTGGAATTCACACGCAGCATACAGCGGGCATGTGCCTGTATGGTGACCATTCAGCTGTGCGCACACAACATACAGCGGGCCTGTGCCTGTATGATGACCATTCAGCTGTGCACACGCAGCATACAGCGGGCATGTGCCTGTATGATGACCATTCAGCTGTGCACACGCAACATACAGCGGGCATGTGCCTGTATGGTGACCATTCAGCTGTGCACACGCAACATACAGCGGGCATGTGCCTGTATGATGACCATTCAGCTGTGCACACGCAGCATACAGCGGGCATGTGCCTGTATGGTGACCATTCAGCTGTGCACACGCAACATACAGCGGGCATGTGCCTGTATGATGACCATTCAGCTGTGCGCACACAACATACAGCGGGCATGTGCCTGTATGGTGACCATTCAGCTGTGCACACGCAGCATACAGCGGGCATGTGCCTGTATGATGACCATTCAGCTGTGCACACGCAGCATACAGCGGGCATGTGCCTGTATGGTGACCATTCAGCTGTGCGCACCCATCTTGATACTCCTGTGAAATCCAGCATTAGGCTGGATTCATATGGGATCATTATTTCCACTATATACTGCAATACTGTTACTGTTATATTAAAACATACAAAACAAGCAGGGGCGTAATGATCGCGGTCATAGAGGGTACAATCGGGACCAGACCCATGCTTGTGCGTGTCCCGACGACACCTATTTCTCCTGGATGTGCATTCTCTGACACACATTCTGCTGAAATGTATTGTGACGCAGAGACCCGCCGGCTCCCTGCACTTCAGGATATGCTGCCAGCCAATCAGAGGCCGGCAGCAGGTGTTGGCGGCCCGTAGAAGTCAGCTACCGGCTGGGGGAACATTATACCAGGATGGCGGACCTTATACCAGGATGGCGGACATTTCATCAGGATGGCGGACAATACACTGTTATGGCGGACATTACATCGGGGTGACGGACATTGCATCAGGATGGCGGACATTATATCAGGATGTCGGACATTATATCAGTCAGGGGTGGTACAGGGTGGGCATCAGTCAGGGTTGATACAGGGGCACTCAGGGGTAATACAGGGGAGGCTCAGTCAGTCAGGGGTGAAACAAAAAATTGAGGGAAATCCTCCCTTAGTGACTGAGCCCTCTCACCCTCTATCACCAATGAGTAAAGCCCCTCACTGTTGGTGTTGATGGGGGTCACTTAGTTATGTGATATTCCTGCTCAGCTACATATATCTGACCTTTGGTGAGTGATGTAGCCGGCAGCCATCCATCTCCCTGTGCTTCTCACTGTCAGCCTGTGACACAGTTAGGGGGGAGCACTGTTACTCAGCACATCAAGAAAGGAGCTGGAAGCAAGGGAAGCTGGATGGAAGCCCCACATGACCGGGATGGGCCACGAGGGTGGAATTTTTGAGATAAAGGATCAGGATTGGGTATTAGAGCTGAGGGGCGGGCAGTTGGTGGTGGGAGGGTGAGTATATCAAGAAAAAGTGCGGGAAATTAGTCAGTCCGGCAGGGAAGTTACAGGAGAAAGTTCACCAAAAAAAAAAAAAATTTTAATATCTGCTCACCCATTGTTCTGGACACTGACCGGGCGTAATGGAGACCGTGGAATCTCTGTTTAGCAGACTGTGGGATGCGGCTCGATCTAGGCGTGGAGGGTGGCTGGAGGCAAAGCTTTAAGGGTTGCTGCATGGCTCATCCGAGGAATCGGCGGCGGGGTCAGGAAGAAGGGCAAGGAGAACGCGGCCCCCCGAGAGGCTTTTGCCAGAGACTCCCACGTGCTGCAGACGCAGGCTGCGGAGCCCCTCATGGGACCCTGAGCCAGGTGAGCCCGGCGGCGGAACCCCCCCTGCCGCTGCGCCCGCCGCTGCAGGAATCCGCCCAGCCGGCCTGTGGGCGCTTCCGTCAGCGGATCGCTAGCAGGGTCTGGACCGAAGGCCCCACCGGAAGTGCGGCCTGCTCCGGCGGCGCGCCGCAGTAATAGAGCCCGGGCCGCGCCGGAAGCAAGGCCCGCACTAGAGCCGCGTCACCAGTCCGGGGGCGTGGCTTCGCCGGAAGTTCGGCCCGCGTCACTTCCTGTACACGTGACCGGGCCGGACAGGAAGTTGTGGGGCAGCGATGACGCTGGCCCCCCGTAAACAGGGCCAGCAGCGGTTCACGGCGGCGGACGGCCGTTATAAAAAAAAAAAAAAAGAAGGGCCAGGAGGAGCAGCAGCGCGGCAGGCACACCTGGCGATGTACCAGTCGGGGTGCCTGCCAGTCAAATCGACAGTGGAGGACAGTATGGCGTTTTTCGGGCAGGCAGCGGCAGTTTGGAGACCTGTTGCCTGGCCCCAGTCACCGGAGTCACGGTAGCAGAGCGGCGGGGAGCAGCATGGAGCTGCCTGGCAGCCCCCCCCCCACAGATCAGCACAGACTGGGCTGGGGGGCCCAGGTCCAGAGGTCGTGCTGGATCACGGACGGCAGGAAGGATCGGTGCAGAAACGTGCAGCGGACGAGCTGCGGGGGCATCGGCACGTGCTCAGGTCCCCCCTGGTGACGAGGAGGCCAGGGGCGCGGGCCTTGAGCAACAGCGAGAGGGAGGATCGGAATACGGAGAGGATCAGGACGACCCAAGGAATCGGCAGGACTCAGGACGTACGGCTGGCAGGGACACAGCACCTGCGCAGCTCCGTGAGTATGCGTCTATGTTTGTTTTGTCACCCACTGGGTCTGTAGCGGATGGGGTAGGGGATAGGCAGTTGGCAGGGCCCTGTGGTCTAAATGTTAGGGGGAGGCGTGGTTAGATGTCGTGGGGCTCAGGGATAATTTGGCAAACATGTCACAAATTCTGGCTAGTTTAGGCACTGGTGGAGCCAGTGAGGCAGGGTTATCTCCGATGGGGGCTTGGTTACCCGGTCGACGTGTGGCGTCGCAGGTGGGGAGTGAATCGGCAAGGGCGGCGGTGTGTACTGAGGGGGACTTTAGGGGGTATCGGTTTCTGTACAGACAGAAAAGGATAAAGCGGATGCCGTAAAACTGGATGATAGGGCGAAAAGGGAGGTATACGTGTGCTTTGAGGGGCAGCTGGGCACATTTAAAAAAATAAATAAATAAAGAGGTTAAAGAAGAAATTGGGCGGGATGAATTTGTAGAAATTTTTCCCTACTTTCTCTTGAAAAGTTTAATTTGGACAAGGGAGAAAAGAACGACAGCAAAAAAAAAAAAATAATAATAATAATAAAATGGAGGAAGAAAAGCGTAGGTGGAGGTTCATTCCTCAGACGTTTGTTAATTGGTTGCAAGCTTTTGCAATAATGGCTAGTGTCATTGGGAAAAAAGCTCCGGATAATTCCTCAGGCTTATTTTGCTACCTGGATGCTATAGGGGAGGCTCATCGCACATAGGGGGGCCAGACATGGTTACGATACGACTAGCAATATCGGCAGAGGAAGGCAGTCCGCCCGGAGATTAGATGGGATCAAAGGACATCGGGTTGTGGCTGAAAGTTGTGACTCCGGTGAGGTATGGGCAGTCCTTTCACGGGAGCAGCGGTAGTGGGAACTAATCGGCAGGACACGGCGGAAGTAGTCAGAGTGCACAAAGAAGGAAGCGGGATCTTGCTGGCAATTTAATGATGGCCAGTGTAAGTATGGGAACTCCTGCAAATTTAAACATGTGTGCTCCCATTGCAACGGTATTTCACACGGAGCATCTAAATGCTTTAAGAAGGGTAATGGAAAAAATGCCAATGGGTACCGGTCAAGGGGGTGACTCCGGTGAGGGTTCACGAGATGGCCCCCTTTCGAAGTAGGTATCCAGATCAGTTGAAGGCTAAGGCCATTTCAGATGGTCTTTTTTGGAAGGTTTTAGAATTCCTCCTCCTGATCATGAGGTCCCCTTTTCTCTTAAAAAAGTGATGTCGGCTTCCCTTCATCCGGAAGTGGTTAGCTTGAAACTGGCAAAGGAGGTGGAATTGGGCAGGATGGCTGGTCCGTTTCAGGATTTACCTAGCAGCAGGGTGATTGTTTCGCCGTTGGGGGTCGTGCCCAAAAAGAGGCTAATAAGTTTCATTTGATTCAGCATTTGTCATACCCTAAGGGTTTTTTCGGTGAATGATGGCATTGCTCAGGAATTATGTTCGGTGGATTATTCAGCATTCGATGCGGCGGTGGGATGGGTGTGGAGATATGGGCCAGGATCGTTGCTAGCTAAAACTGATATGGAATTGGCATTTGGATTGCTGTCAGTACATCCGGATAGCTTCCCATTGTTAGGTTGTTTTTGGAAAGGGGAATACTACGTGGACAGGTGTTTGCATATGGGCTACGCAATTACGTGTTCCCAGTTTTAAACGTTTAGTACCTTTTTGGAATGGGTGGTGAGGGACCTGGCATCAGTTCAGTCGGTCATTCATTATTTGGATGACATTTTGTTTATAGGCCCTCAACAATCGTTGTTGTGTAGGACTTTGTTAGGAACTATGGTGTGGGTAGCGGAGCATTTTTTGGCATACCTTTGGCAGGAAATTTAAAAAAAAAAAAAAAAAAAACAGAGGGACCTTGCACCTTGTTAACTTTTTGGGCATCCTAATTGATACGGAGAGGATGGAGTGTCGGTTACCTGATGATAAATTGAGTTTGCTCAAGCAGGAGGTCGATAGAGTCAGGAGGTTGCGTAAGGTGACGCTGAAGGAGCTCCAATCCCTGTTAGGTCATTTGAATTTCGCATGCAGCATTATGCCAATGGGCAGGATATTTTGTCGCGGGTTGGCAAGGGCGACAGCAGGAGTGCGCGCCCTCCATCATTTCATTCGTTTAAATAAGGATCACAAGGAGGATTTGAAGGTTTGGAAAATGTTTTTTGGAAAATTATAATGGCAGGTCGTTAATTCAGCACGAGTTTTTGAGCAGTCGTGATTGTGAGATTTTTTACAGATACTGCAGGAGGTGCTGGTGTAAAAATTCCTTCGCAGATGCCTTGTCTCGTTTTCAGTGGGATCGTTTTTTAGGCGCTAGCACCAGAGGCGGAGGACGTGGGACAGGAATGCCCTTCGCATTTGTGGCAGCTGGTTATGGAGGAGTGGGGACGTTTAATACGAGAGTCCATTACGAGGCAGACCTGGTCCTCATACGAGGCATCGTGGCGAGTATGGAAATGTTGGATAATGCAGTGGGGTTTGGTGGAGAATGTCGGTGATGGGGAGACGGCGGTGTTCTTTCTTGTAGGTAGGGCAGCGGAGATTGGATGGTCTGTTTCAAAAGTGGGGATAAGAGATGTTACAAAGTCCTTTTTAGTGTAGCAAGCACTTAGGGGCTTTAGGAGAGGAGATAAGGTGCTGGATAAAAGAAGACCGGTGACTTTTAAAATCTTGGAACGTTTGGGTTTAGTGTTAGACGAAACTTGTTGTTCAGTTGTGAAGCTACATTGTTTAGGTTAACCTTTTCGTTAGCGTTTTTTGGTGCGCTGAGATTGTCTGAATCGGTGGCACCAAGTAGACTGGCAATTTTGGCCTGGGCGAGTGGGTTCCTTATTATGTCATGAAAATGGGGACTTTTCTTAAATAGCAGTATTTAAGAAAGGAGTTTGGGAGTTGGGGCTTTCGCCCGGAGGTGTACGGGTCACATTCTTTTAGAATTGGCGCGGCGTCAGAAGCCAATGGCTTGGGCTTAGGCAAGGATGTGACAAAGCGGATAGGGAGGTGGAGTTCTGATCGTTATTTGTCCTTTGTGCGGCATTAGGTACAGGGGGCTGAGGTTTGTTTTTCATCTTGTTAAGTATTGAATACATTGTGGTTGTTTGTTGCAGATGGTGTCCCATTGTTAGCGTGGATTCTGGGACATTCCTTCGTCCACTGGGGGTGTTGCGAGCGGACGGGAGGCCAGACGGTAGGCAGTTGGGTTTTAGGAGAGAGCAAGTTGTGGTTCGGTGGCTCGTCTCCAGAGGCATGGTATGGAGAAGGGTGCTGCCTGAATTTCATAAGGCAGCCCGTTTGGTTCGGACGCTGGATATTTTGGTGGTGCATATGGGGGGGAATGACTTAGGGGCTCGCCCGGTCAGGGAACTGATGAGGGACATTCGATTTAATTTTTAAGGTTATGGACATCCTTTCCTGTGGTGTTGACGGTCTGGTCTGACATTGTGCCAAAAAAAAAAAAAAAAAGGTGGAGGGAGGCTAGATCTTTGAAGGGGATTAATAGGGTGAGAGTGAGGTTAAATAGAGCCATATCAGCCTTTGTGTCCAGGAATGGGGGAGTAAGCGTTCGACATTTTGAACTCGAGGCGGGAGTTGGAAATTTTTGGGCAAATGATGGTGTACATTTGAATTACATTGGTACCGATTTGTGGGCATTGGTTATACAGGAGGGGAATGAGAGGGCTTTGGCGATTTTTTTGGGGCACTCACGAGCCTGAGGTGGTCAGGGCTGTTCGTTTGTGGAGGGGGGTGGGGTTCTTGGAGTTGGCACAGAAGTGTCGGTGGGAATAATTTGGTTAAAATTACAGCCAATTGGTTAATTGAGCGGGGTGATCTGGCATTTGGTTTTTGGGCTCTGGACGGGGTTTTACCCTGGGAGCTTTTGGTGCCCTTGAGCTGGTGATGGACGGCTGAGGGTAATATGGTGGTTCCAGTTCGGTTTAATTTATGCCAGATCTAATTTTTAACTCCAAGAACCCTCCCTTCTTATTTATTTATAACACTGTTAATGTGTTAATGTTGTTTGTTAATAAAATGGCCGCTGTGGCCAAATTTATCCAAAGAAATTACAGGTGCAGTGTTTTTATTTGTGGGAAAAGGTGAGTGCTGGAAAATGGGAGGAACAGGTTAAACGGTGGAACCCGGGTTGGCCGTACACGGTCATGGCTCATTACCTCAGCTCTGCTGTTAGCACGGGGAAGAGGCCACAAACAAAACTAACACTGATTGGCTGCGATGCTGCCAATCACTATTAGACTTACCAACAGCAGCACCGCTCTCCCTGGTTGCTCCAGGTGCGGTATCGCAGAGGCAAAGATTCAGCATTATTGATCAGCGATCAGTCAGTCCCTGAAGTGAGCTGCTGTCTGCTCTGCAGCAGAACAGATTCAGTGACTCACGTACTCTGCCGGGATGTCTAATGCTGGGAGGAGCGGTGAATAGTAATCAGTAGCACTAACTCGTGTGAGCTGCCGTTCTTGCAGCATGTCATGCACGGTGGCGCAGTGGTTAGCACTGCAGCCTTGCAGCACTGGGGTCCTGGGTTCAAATCCCACCAAGGAGAACATATGCAAGGAGTTTGTATGTTCTCCCCGTGTTTGCATGGGTTTCCTCCGGGTTCTCCGGTTTCCTCCCACACTCCAAAGACATACTGATAGGGAATCTAGATTGTGAGCCCCGATGGGGACAGCGACGATAATGTATGTAAAGCGCTGCGGAATATATTAGCGCTATATAAAAATAAATATTATTATTATTATGTGCTAGTGCACTGAGTACTGCTGACTGCTCCTCCCAGCATTAGACATCCCGGGAGAGCAGTGCACGGGTCACTGAATCTCTCCAGCTGCAGACAGCGGCTCACTCCTCATACTGACCAGAACACTGATCAATCCTGCTGAATCCTGAACACTGTGATATCGCACCTGGAACTGAATCATTGGAATCAGTAAGTAATAAAAATGCCTTAAAACATTCTCTCTCTCTCATTATTCTGGCATTTGGCAAATATTAAAAATGATTGTAAAATCCTAATTGACCTAAAACGGGAAAGGTTTATTCTGATTTCATGTCAGATATTGAGAAAAACATGTGTCTTTTTATATAGTGTATGGAAACTTCTGGTTTCAGCTGTGTGTGTATGTGTCCCTATAGTTATAGTTTTGGATGATTACTATTGTCCCTTCATTGTCTGCGCCGTTGCATCCAAATAACCTGTTCACAAAATCTAAGTATGTCATTGGGTTGGAAGGGGTTAAACAGGCAGTTCTGATGACATCACAAAGCACATAGACATCCTATGACATCACAATTGGTATAGAATGTACAGAGTGTAACTCCTGAGCCATCTTGTTTCATTCCAGGCTGACTGCTTGAAGGTGACAAGTCCAGGTCGGGAACTCTTCACCTATGACCTCACTCATACATTGTATAGATGGGGGGGTTAGTAGTGGGATTCAGAACTGCATCATTAACCTAAAAATCTCAGCAGATGGCGCTGGATCATGTGTCCCGTGCTGGGATTGTTAGAATGAGTCTATGATTTACAAAAAAATGTTATTGACCAGATTCCATGGAAAATCATTTGGGGGCTTTAGTAAAGCAGTGTGAGCCCGGCCTAACAGGGGCGACCAATCTGGACAAACCCTTCCCTAAATGAGGACTTGCTGGCGATCTACTGATCATGTGTCACTGGTCTGGAAGACCCTCAGCAATCGGCTGGCTTTGCCCTCTATGACACCCATGTGCTCTAATAAAAGCATATAGAAAGGGGAGCGCCAGCTGACACCTCCCCATTTGGCTCCATTTTTGGGCAGCTTTGCCATTAATGTTGTCAAAACACAGCGTTTTCAGAACATCCATTTAATAGCAGACTGGTCCAGTTCTCCATTATCCGCTCTGATGGTCCTGCTGGATCAGGAGTGACCGGGAGCTGACGGTTTATGGTGATCAGGAGTTGCAGGATGGCGCCGGTGTTTCCCTTTAGGTCATAGAGCAGTAGGTGACGCAGATTAGAATAAAAGGATGGAAATGTTTAGGTTATTATCTGCGTCATGACTCAATTATAAATGAGGCTGGTGGTTATTTGCAGCCTGTGATTTGGTTTTATTAATTCAACTCTTCCTTGATGTTGGAAACTCGATACATAACACAGCAGTGGCAGTTATTATGACATCACAGGGCACATGACATCATAGATATCACATGACATCATAGATATCACATGACATCACAGTTGATACAGAATGTGTAAAGTTCTAATCCTGAACCATCTTGTGTCCCAGAGGCGGCATCTTGAGGAAGACAAGTCTATGTAGGTAGCTCTTCACTTAACACTAAGGCCCTATTCACACATTGTGTAACTGTGGGGAGTTTGTGGTGAAGTTTAGAACTTCATCATTTACCCCTAAAAAAATCTCAGCAAACATCTCTGAGCGACGTGTTCTTTCTTGTGCATCAGGATGATTCCTTAAATAGGACCTATCATTGAATCCTCTTTTTTTGTAATGATAGGTGTTATGTCTCATCTAGTTCAGATGAGCAGCAGTAATGAAGCACGGACAGATGACGGCGGCGCAGCAGGATGGCCGAGCAGAAACAACGGAGAACGCCGTGGCTTGATGGCAGCAGGAAGACCAGAACTGGAACCACAGGAAATCAAGAGCAGAACTGAAGCAATGGCACCTGGTATAATAGAGTTACAGACTCTGATCAGACTTTGATCAGACTGGTATCAGTTTTTCTCGGACATGGAGAGGAGAAAGAAAAGCTTTCTCACCTTCTCCCTTCTGCAAGTCGGTGAAGATCGGACCACACTCCGATGTCAAAGCGCGGTCCAATTTTTCCACAAGCGCATAGACTTGCATTGCCATTGCCATATTTTGCAGACTATAAGACGCACCCAAAATTTTGGGGTGGAAAATCATTTTTTTAAATAAAATGGTGGTGCCTCTTATAGTCCGTTTAACAGCAGGTTACCAGGGGGCGGCGGTGGTGGAGCGGGGTAACAGGAGGCAGGGCCACTGCTTTCGGCAGTCAGCGGCGACAGGAGTGGGGCGATGCTGCGGGCCCTGGGCTCTCATAAGATGTCGGCGCCGGTGAGCAGAGTCCCCTTTCCTATAGATTCCCCTGCAGTAGACTTTGGGAAAATGGCTGCTGGAGGTGACGCATGTGCAGATTGAGATCTCGGGAGATGCATGCGCCGCCTCAAGCGTCCATTTTCCCAAAGCCCACTGCAGGGCAATAAATGGGAAAAGCTACTCTGCTCACCGGCGCCGACACCTTATGAGAGCCCAGGGCCTCCTGTGACCGCGCTCCACCGCAACCACCCCTCGGTAAGCTACATCCGGATATTGTATATTAGATTGTAAGATCCTAGTACAGGGTGTATATTATTCTGCATGCCCTCAGGAGCAGTCTGTATACTGTATATTAGATTGTAAGCTCCTAGGACAGGGTGTACATTATTCTGCATGCCCTCAGGAGCAGCCTGTATATTGTATATTAGATTGTAAGCTCCTAGTACAGGGTGTGCATTATTCTGCATGCCCTCAGGAGCAGCCAGTATACTGTATATTAGATTGTAAGCTCTTAGGACAGGGTGTACATTATTCTGCATGCCCTCGGGAGCAGCCTGTATATTGTATATTAGATTGTAAGCTCCTAGGACAGGATGTATATTATTCTGCATGCCCTCAGCATCAGCCTGTATATTGTATATTAGATTGTAAGCTCCTAGGACAGGGTGTACATTATTCTGCATGCCCTCAGGAGCAGCCTGTATATTGTATATTAGATTGTAAGCTCCTAGTACAGGGTGTGCATTATTCTGCATGCCCTCAGGAGCAGCCAGTATATTGTATATTAGATTGTAAGCTCTTAGGACAGGGTGTACATTATTCTGCATGCCCTCGGGAGCAGCCTGTATATTGTATATTAGATTGTAAGCTCCTAGGACAGGATGTATATTATTCTGCATGCCCTCAGCATCAGCCTGTATATTGTATATTAGATTGTAAGCTCCTAGGACAGGGTGTACATTATTCTGCATGCCCTCAGGAGCAGCCTGTATATTGTATATTAGATTGTAAGCTCCTAGTACAGGGTGTGCATTATTCTGCATGCCCTCAGGAGCAGCCAGTATATTGTATATTAGATTGTAAGCTCTTAGGACAGGGTGTACATTATTCTGCATGCCCTCGGGAGCAGCCTGTATATTGTATATTAGATTGTAAGCTCCTAGGACAGGATGTATATTATTCTGCATGCCCTCAGCATCAGCCTGTATATTGTATATTAGATTGTAAGCTCCTAGGACAGGATGTATATTATTCTGCATGCCCTCAGCATCAGCCTGTATATTGTGTATTAGATTGTAAGCTCCTAGGACAGGGTGTACATTATTCTGCATGCCCTCAGGAGCAGCCTGTATATTGTATATTAGATTGTAAGCTCCTAGGACAGGATGTATATTATTCTGCATGCCCTCAGCATCAGCCTGTATATTGTATATTAGATTGTAAGCTCCTAGGACAGGATATATATTATTCTGCATGCCCTCAGCATCAGCCTGTATATTGTATATTAGATTGTAAGCTCCTAGGACAGGGTGTACATTATTCTGCATGCCCTCAGGAGCAGCCTGTATATTGTATATTAGATTGTAAGCTCCTAGGACAGGATGTATATTATTCTGCATGCCCTCAGCATCAGCCTGTATATTGTATATTAGATTGTAAGCTCCTAGGACAGGGTGTGCATTATTCTGCATGCCCTCAGCATCAGCCTGTATATTGTATATTAGATTGTAAGCTCCTAGTACAGGGTGTGCATTATTCTGCATGCCCTCAGGAGCAGTCTGTATATTGTATATTAGATTGTAAGCTTCTAGGACAGGGTGTACATTATTCTGCATGCCCTCAGGAGCAGTCTGTATTTTGTATATTAGATTGTAAGCTCCTAGGACAGGGTGTGCATTATTCTGCATGCCCTCAGGAGCAGTCTGTATATTGTATATTAGATTGTAAGCTTCTAGGACAGGGTGTACATTATTCTGCATGCCCTCAGGAGCAGTCTGTATATTGTATATTAGATTGTAAGCTTCTAGGACAGGGTGTGCATTATTCTGCATGCCCTCAGGAGCAGTCTGTATATTGTATATTAGATTGTAAGCTCCTAGGACAGGGTGTGCATTATTCTGCATGCCCTCAGGAGCAGTCTGTATATTGTATATTAGATTGTAAGCTTTTAGGACAGGGTGTATATTATTTTGCATTCCCTCAGGAGCAGTCTGTATATTGTATATTAGATTGTAAGCTCCTAGGACAGGGTGTACATTATTCTGCATGCCCTCAGGAGCAGTCTGTATATTGTATATTAGATTGTAAGCTTCTAGGACAGGGTGTGCATTATTCTGCATGCCCTCAGGAGCAGTCTGTATATTGTATATTAGATTGTAAGCTCCTAGGACAGGGTGTGCATTATTCTGCATGCCCTCAGGAGCAGTCTGTATATTGTATATTAGATTGTAAGCTACTAGGACAGGGTGTGCATTATTCTGCATGCCCTCAGGAGCAGTCTGTATATTGTATATTAGATTGTAAGCTTCTAGGACAGGGTGTGCATTATTCTGCATGCCCTCAGGAGCAGTCTGTATACTGTATATTAGATTGTAAGCTTCTAGGACAGGGTGTGCATTATTCTGCATGCCCTCAGGAGCAGTCTGTATATTGTATATTAGATTGTAAGCTCCTAGGACAGGGTGTACATTATTCTGCATGCCCTCAGGAGCAGTCTGTATTTTGTATATTAGATTGTAAGCTCCTAGGACAGGGTGTGCATTATTCTGCATGCCCTCAGGAGCAGTCTGTATATTGTATATTAGATTGTAAGCTTCTAGGACAGGGTGTACATTATTCTGCATGCCCTCAGGAGCAGTCTGTATATTGTATATTAGATTGTAAGCTTCTAAGACAGGGTGTGCATTATTCTGCATGCCCTCAGGAGCAGTCTGTATATTGTATATTAGATTGTAAGCTCCTAGGACAGGGTGTGCATTATTCTGCATGCCCTCAGGAGCAGTCTGTATATTGTCTATTAGATTGTAAGCTTTTAGGACTGGGTGTATATTATTTTGCATTCCCTCAGGAGCAGTCTGTATATTGTATATTAGATTGTAAGCTCCTAGGACAGGGTGTACATTATTCTGCATGCCCTCAGGAGCAGTCTGTATATTGTATATTAGATTGTAAGCTTCTAGGACAGGGTGTGCATTATTCTGCATGCCCTCAGGAGCAGTCTGTATATTGTATATTAGATTGTAAGCTCCTAGGACAGGGTGTGCATTATTCTGCATGCCCTCAGGAGCAGTCTGTATATTGTATATTAGATTGTAAGCTTCTAGGACAGGGTGTGCATTATTCTGCATGCCCTCAGGAGCAGTCTGTATATTGTATATTAGATTGTAAGCTTCTAGGACAGGGTGTGCATTATTCTGCATGCCCTCAGGAGCAGTCTGTATATTGTATATTAGATTGTAAGCTCCTAGGACAGGGTGTGCATTATTCTGCATGCCCTCAGGAGCAGTCTGTATATTGTATATTAGATTGTAAGCTACTAGGACAGGGTGTGCATTATTCTGCATGCCCTCAGGAGCAGTCTGTATATTGTATATTAGATTGTAAGCTTCTAGGACAGGGTGTGCATTATTCTGCATGCCCTCAGGAGCAGTCTGTATATTGTATATTAGATTGTAAGCTCCTAGGACAGGGTGTGCATTTTTCTGCATGCCCTTAGGAGCAGTCTGTATATTGTATATTAGATTGTAAGCTCCTAGGACAGGGTGTGCATTATTCTGCATGCCCTCAGGAGCAGTCTGTATATTGTATATTAGATTGTAAGCTCCTAGGACAGGGTGTGCATTATTCTGCATGCCCTCAGGAGCAGTCTGTATATTGTATATTAGATTGTAAGCTCCTAGTACAGGGTGTACATTATTCTGTATGCCCTCAGGAGCAGTCTGTATATTGTATATTAGATTGTAAGCTCCTAGTACAGGGTGTGCTTTATTCTGCGTGCCCTCAGTAGCAGCCTGTATTATATAATAATAATAATAATCTTTATTTATATAGCGCCAACATATTCCGCAGCACTTATCAATTCACAGGTTCATATACAACAGTTATAAGTAACATAGCTAAAGATAATACAATAATTACAGCCAAAATAATGGCGACCCTGCTAGTAAGAGCTTACAATCTACAATGAGGTGGGGGTGACACAAAGTACAATGGCTTATTTACAAGGATGGTCCATCCATCTTGAGGGGATGAGGGATAGATAAAGGCTGCATGAGCTCGCCACCAGCCAGTATTTGTGGTGCTTTTTGGTTCGGTGGAGAGTTGTGTGGAGAAATAAGGGATGGGCTATAAGAAGATAAAAGGACTTCGATTAGGGAAGGTGATAGGCTACCCTAAACAGGTGTGTTTTTAGGGAATGCCTAAAACTGTGTAAATTGTGGCTCATCCTAATTTCTTGGGGTAGAGCATTCCAAGGAATAGGTGCAGCTCAGGAGAAGTTTTGAAGCCGGGAGTGGGAGGTACGGATTAGTGCGGATGTTAGTCGAAAGTCGCTTGCGGAGCGTAGAGAACGGGTAGGCCGATAAACAGAAATGAGGGAAGAGATGTAGGGGGGTGCCGCACTGTGAAGAGCTTTGTGGGTGAGAACAAGCAATTTAAATTGGATCCTATAATTCATGGGCAGCCAGTGCAATGACTGGCACAGAGCGGAGGAGTCTGAGTAACGGTTAGCTAAATAGATGACCCTGGCAGCAGCATTAAAGATGGACTGGAGGGGGGAAAGTCGAGTGAGGGGGAGACTAATTAATAGAAAGTTACAGTAGTCGAGGCGGGAGTGGATGAGGGCGACAGTGAGGGTTTTTGTTGTTTCCAAGGTGAGAAAGTGGCGGATTCTAGAGATGTTCTTCAGGTGCAAGCGACAAGAGTGGGCAAGAGATTGTATGTGGAAGGTGAAGGAGAGATTGGTGTCAAACACAACGCCCAGACAACGCGCCTGCTGGCTCGGCATTATTGTGGTACCACACACGGAGAGAGAGATGTCAGATTTTGAGAGGTAGTAGACGGCGGGAGCAGAAGTTCAGTTTTGAAAAGGTTGAGTTTCAGGTAGAGTGCGGACATTATGTTAGAAACTGCGGCCAGACAGTCACTGGTGTTCTGTAGTACAGTAGTGGTAAGGTCAGGGGATGAGGTGTATAGTTGTGTGTCATCAGCATAAATATGGTACTGAAAACCAATTTTGCTGATGGTCTGTCCAATTGGGGCTGTTTAGAGAGAGAATAGAAGAGGACCGAGGACTGAACCCTGAGGAACCCCAATAGTGAGAGGAAGAGGGGAAGAAGTGGAGCCAGCGAACGATACACTGAAAGAGCGGTCAGATAGGTAGGAGGAGAACCAGGAGAGAGCAGTGTCCTTTATGCCAATTGAGTGGAGCGTAGAGAGTAGGAGGTGGTGGTCAGCGGTGTCAAAGGCTGTAGAGAGGTCAAGAAGAATGAGCAGAGAGTGGTCACCATTACGTTTTGCTGTCAGAAGGTCATTGGTTACTTTGATGAGTGCAGCTTCTGTAGAATGTAGGGGGCGGAAGCCGGACTGTGATGGGTCTAGAAGAGAGTGAGTGGAGAGATAACTGGTAAGGCGGGAGTAGACCAGGCGCTCCAAGAGTTTAGAGATGAAGGGTAGATTGGAAACTGGTCTGTAGTTGTTTGTGCAGGAAAGGTCATGAGAGGGTTTTTTTAATAATGGAGTAATGAAGGAGTGTTTGAAGGAGGAGGGGAAGATACCAGAAGAGAGGGAGAGGTTGAAGATTTTAGTTAGGCGAGTAGTGACGACTGAAGAAAGAGACTGGAGTAGATGTGAGGGGATGGGGTCAGTGGTGCATGTAGTGGGATGGGAAGAAGAGAGGAGCCTGGAGACTTTGTCTTCTGTGACTGGGTCATATGTGGAGAGTGATCCAGAGGGGATGTGGGGAGGGATGGGAGTCACGGCACTTGGTGGCTGGGAGCTGATTTCCTGATGGATGGTGTCTATTTTCTCTGTGAAGTAGGAGGCCAAGTCCTCGGCACAAATGTCCGTGATGGGGGCCTGCGCTTTAGGACCTAGGACGGAGTGAAAGGTATTGAAGAGTTTTTTGGGGTTGTTGGATAGTGAGGAGATCAGGGTGGTGAAGTAGGTCTGTTTGGCGAGGTGAAGGGCGGAGTTATATGTTTTTAACATAAATTTGTAGTGGATAAAGTCTTCTAGTGTGAGAGTTTTCCTCCATACACGTTCGCCACTTCTAGAGCAACGCTGGAGAAATAGGGTTTGCGGTGTGAGCCAGGGCTGTTTTGCTCTGTGTTTAGAGGTTCTAAGGGTGACGGGAACCACTTGGTCCAGCGTGCTTCCGAGAGTGTCATTGTAGTGGTTTACAGCCAGATCAGGACAGGAAAAAGAGGAGATTGGGGACAGTGATGAGTGAAGGGAGTCTGTAAGTGTATGAGGGTTAATGGCTTGTAGATTTCTGAATGTATGATAGGTAGGAGTGTGCTGGGGCGGGCGAGGATTTGTGAGCGTGAAGGAGAGAATGTTATGATCAGAGAGGGGAAGAGGGGAGTTATTTAGGTGGGGGATTGAACTAAGCCGGACAAAGACCAGACCAAGGGTGTTTCCATCTTTGTGTGTCTCAGAGGTTGAAAGCTGTGAGAGGCCAAGAGAAGTGGTTAAAGATAGAAGCTGGGATGCGGATGAGGAGGTGGGGCTGTTTATGGGGATGTTGAAGTCTCCCAGGATAAGGGTTGGTAAATCTGAGGACATGAAGTGCGGCAGCCAGGCAGAAAAATGGTCAAGGAACTGGGTGGGTGAGCCTGTGGAACGGTATACGACCGCTACTCTGAGGGAGAGGGGATGGAAGAGCCTGATGGTGTGGACCTCAAAAGAAGGGAATGAGAGTGATGGTACTGGGGTGATGACCTGGAAGGTGCAATGTGGGGACAGGAGTATGCAGACCCCACCACCAAGTCTGTTTGCAGGTCTCGGGGAATGGGAAAAATGCAGGCCGCCATGAGAAATAGCGGCAGGAGAGAGAGTATCAGAATCCTGGATCCAGGTTTCAGTGAGGGCCAGCAGATTGAGAGCGTTGGTCAGAAAGTAATTGCGCAGGAAAGGAAGCTTGTTGCATATAGACCGTGGATTCCTCAGTGCGCAATTGAAGGAGGGAGATGAAGGAGTACAGCTGATGATAATAAGGTTAGCAGGGTTTCGATGTGAGGTAAGGGAGAGGTTGAGGCTGGTGGAGGGTGGTCCGGGGCTAGGAGAGATATCCCCTGAAATGAGTAGTAGCAGTTAAAAGAAAAAGAGCAGATAGTTTTTGGATTTGTGACATGGTTTCCTGTGCAATACCTTTTGATATGATAGAGTGAGATTTTTCAGGTAGTTCAAAAGAGCATGGGAGCTGTACATAGGAGAGGGAAGGAGAGAGGGGCAGATATGGATTAGTGGTGATGGAGGGGGGATATGGCGGTGAATGTGGATGAAAAAAAGCACACAGGAATATGGATGCAGGAGTAAAGTACATAGTTAGAAGAGAGTATAAAGTGTGGGTTACCTGACTCCTGCCCTGAATGACTGCCATTGAAATGACTGTCATACACTTGTCGAACAGGACACTTTGCTGAAGAGGACACGTGCACCCCTTATGATGCATCTAGATTTATAGGAAGGACTATAGCATCAGGTGAGAGGGATTGTGGGAACTGCTTGTGACTAAATTGGCAGCTGCTCAGCTCACCAGGGAGTGGATAGCTGTTCAAAGACACAGACCTAACACACTATGCCTGACACAGTATAACACCTTTCACCACCAGATAAAGTCTACAATGATTGAAGGACAGACAGTGACTATTGAATACAATGCATCAAATAACAGAGCACAGATACAGCAAGCAGACACATTATACCATAGAAATGGTTTCAAGATGAGCGTTCAGCAGATGACATAGATTCAGCAAGCAGAAATGTTATACCATAGAAATGGTTTCAAGATGAGAGTTCAGCAGATGACATAGAACCAGCAAGCAGAGATGTTATACCATAGAAATAGTTTCAAGATGAGAGTTCAGCAGATGACATAGATCCAACAACCAGAGATGTTATACCATAGAAATGGTTTCAAGATGAGAGTTCAGCAGATGACATAGATCCAGCAAGCAGAGATGTTATACCATATAAATGGTTTCAAGATGAGAGTTCAGCAGATGACATAGATCCAGCAAGCAGAGATGTTATACCATAGAAATGGTTTCAAGATGAGAGTTCAGCAGATGACATAGATACAGCAAGCAGAGATGTTATACCATAGAAATGGTTTCAAGATGAGAGTTCAGCAGATGACATAGATCCAGCAAGCAGAGATATTATACCATAGAAATGGTTTCAAGATGAGAGCTCAGCAGATGACATAGATCCAGCAAGCAGAGATGTTATACCATAGAAATGGTTTCAAGATGAGAGTTCAGCAGATGACATAGATCCAGCAAGTAAAGATGCTATATCATAGAAATGGTTTCAAGATGAGAGTTCAGCAGATGACATAGATCCAGCAAGCAGAGATATTAGACCATAGAAATGGTTTCAAGATGAGAGCTCAGTTGATGACATAGATCCAGCAAACAGAGATGTTATACCATAGAAATGGTTTCAAGATGAGAGTTCAGCAGATGACATAGATCCAGCAAGCAGAGATGCTATACCATAGAAATGGTATCAAGATGAGAGTTCAGCAGATGACATAGATCCAGCAAGCAGAGATGTTATACCATAGAAATTGTTTCAAGATGAGAGTTCAGCAGATTACATAGATCCAGCAAGCAGAGATATTATACCAGAGAAATGGTTTCAAGATGAGAGTTCAGCAGATGACATAGATCCAGCAAGCAGAGATGCTATACCATAGAAATGGTTTCAAGATGAGAGTTCAGCAGATGACATAGAACCAGCAAGCAGACATGTTATACCATAGAAATGGTTTCAAGATGAGAGTCCAGCAGATGACATAGAACCAGCAAGCAGAGATGTTATACCATAGAAATGGTTTCAAGATGAGAGTTCAGCAGATGACATAGATCCAGCAAGCAGAGATGTTATACCATAGAAATGGTTTCAAGATGAGAGTTCAGCAGATGACATAGATCCAGCAAGCAGAGATGTTATACCATAGAAATGGTTTCAAGATGAGAGTTCAGCAGATGACATAGATCCAGCAAGCAGAGATGTTATAGCATAGAAATGGTTTCAAGATGAGAGTTCAGCAGATGACATAGATACAGCAAGCAGAGATGTTATACCATAGAAATGGTTTCAAGATGAGAGTTCAGCAGATGACATAGAACCAGCAAGCAGAGATGTTATACCATAGAAATGGTTTCAAGATGAGAGTTCAGCAGATGACATAGATCTAGCAAGCAGAGATGTTATACCATAGAAATGGTTTCAAAATGAGAGTTCAGCAGATGACATAGATACAGCAAGCAGAGATGTTATACCATAGAAATGGTTTCAACATGAGAGTTCAGCAGATGACATAGATACAGCAAGCAGAGATGTTATACCATAGAAATGGTTTCAAGATGAGAGTTCAGCAGATGACATAGATCCAGCAAGCAGAGATGTTATACCATGGAAATGGTTTCAAGATGAGAGTTCAGCAGATGACATAGATACAGCAAGCAGAGATGTTATACCATAGAAATGGTTTCAAGATGAGAGATCAGCAGATGACGTAGACCCAGCAAGCAGAGATGTTATACCATAGAAATGGTTTCAAGATCAGAGTTCAGCAGATGACATAGATCCAGCAAGCAGACATGTTATACCATAGAAATGGTTTCAAGATGACATTTCAGTAGATGACATAGATCCAGCAAGCAGAGATATTATACCATAGAAATGGTTTCAAGATGAGAGTTCAGCAGATGACATAGATCCAGCAAGCAGAGATGTTGTACCATAGAAATGGTTTCAAGATGAGAGTTCAGCAGATGACATAGATCCAGCAAGCAGAGATGTTATACCATAGAAATGGTTTCAAGATGAGAGTTCAGTAGATGCCATAGATCCAGCAAGCAGAGATGTTATACCATAGAAATGGTATCAAGATGAGAATTAGGAAGATGACATAGATCCAGCAAGCAGAGATGCTATACCATAGAAATGGTATCAAGATGAGAGTCCAGCAGATGACATAGATCCAGCAAGCAGAGATATTATACCATACAAATGGTATCAAGATGAGAGTTCAGCAGATGACATAGATACAGCAAGCAGAGATGTTATACTATAGAAATGGTTTCAAGATGAGAGATCAGCAGATGACATAGATCAAGCAAGCAGAGATATTATACCATAGAAATGGTTTCAATATGAGAGTTCAGCAGATGACATAGATCCAGCAAGCAGAGATGTTATACCATAGAAATGGTTTCAAGATGAGAGATCAACAGATGACATAGATCCAGCAAGCAGAGATGTTATACCATAGAAATGGTTTCAAGAGGAGAGTTCAGCAGATGACATAGATCCATCAAGCAGAGATGTTATACAATAGAAATGGTATCAAGATGAGAATTCAGCAGATGACATAGATCCAGCAAGCAGAGATGCTATACCATAGAAATGGTATCAAGATGAGAGTTCAGCAGATGACATAGATCCAGCAAGCAGAGATGTTGTACCATAGAAATGGTATCAAGATGAGAATTCAGCAGATGACATAGATCCAGCAAGCAGAGATGCTATACCATAGAAATGGTATCAATATGAGAGTTCAGCAGATGACATAGATCCAGCAAGCAGAGATGTTGTACCATAGAAATGGTTTCAAGATGAGCGTTCAGCAGATGACATAGATCCAGCAAGCAGAGATGCTATACCATAGAAATTGTATCAACATGAGAGTTCAGCAGATGACATAGATTCAGCAAGCAGAGATGTTGTACCATAGAAATGGTTTCAAGATGAGCGTTCAGCAGATGACATAGATCCAGCAAGCAGAGATGTTATACCATATTAATGGTTTCAAGATGAGAGTTCAGCAGATGACATAGATCCAGCAAGCAGAGACGTTATACCATAGAAATCATTTCAAGATGAGCGTTCAGCAGATGACACAGATCCAGCAAGCAGAGATGTTATACCATATTAATGGTTTCAAGATGAGAGTTCAGCAGATGACATAGATCCAGCAAGCAGAGATGCTATAGCATAGAAATGGTATCAAGATGAGAGTTCAGCAGATGACTTAGATCCAGCAAGCAGAGATGTTGTACCATAGAAATGGTTTCAAGATGAGCGTTCAGCAGGTGACATAGATCCAGCAAGCAGAGATTTTATACCATAGAAATGGTTTCAAGATGAGCGTTCAGCAGATGACATAGATCTAGCAAGCAGAGATGTTATACCATATTAATGGTTTCAAGATGAGAGTTCAGCAGATGACATAGATCCAGCAAGCAGAGATGTGATACCATAGAAATGGTTTCAAGATGAGAGTTCAGCAGATGACATAGATCCAGCAAGCAGAGATGTGATACCATAGAAATGGTTTCATGATGAGAGTTCAGCAGATGACATAGATCCAGCACGCAGAGATGCTATACCATAGAAATGGTTTCAAGATGAGGGTTCAGCAGATGACATAGATCCAGCAAGCAGAGATGTTATACCATAGAAATGGCTTCAAGATGAGAGTTCAGCAGATGACATAGATCCAGCAAGCAGAGATGTTATACCATAGAAATGGTTTCATGATGAGAGTTCAGCAGATGACATAGATCCAGCAGTCAGAGATGTTGTACCATAGAAATGGTTTCAAGATGAGCGTTCAGCAGATGACATAGATCCAGCAAGTAGAGATGTTATACCATAGAAATGGTTTCAAGATGAGAGTTCAGCAGATGACATAGATCCAGCAAGCAGAGATGCTATACCATAGAAATGGTTTCAAGATGAGAGTTCAGCAGATGACATAGATCCAGCAAGCAGAGATGTTATACCATAGAAATGGTTACAAGATGAGAGTTCAGCAGATCACATAGATCCAGCAAGCAGAGTTGTTATACCATAGATATGGTTTCAAGATGAGAGTTCAGCAGATGACATAGATCCGCCAAGCAGAGATGTTATACCATAGAATTGCTTTCAAGATGAGAGTTCAGCAGATGACATAGATCCAGCAAGCAGAGATGTTATACCAAAGAAATGGTTTCAAGATGAGAGCTCAGCAGATGACATAGATCCAGCAAGCAGAGATGTTATACTATAGAAATGGTTTCAAGATGAGCATTCAGCAGATGACATAGATCCAGCAAGCAGAGATGTTATACCATAGAAGTGGTTTCAAGATGAGAGTTCAGAAGATGACATAGATCCAGCAAACAAAGATGTTATACCATTGAAATGGTTTCAAGATGAGAGTTCAGCAGATGACATACATCCAGCAAGCAGAGATGTTATACCATTGAAATGGTTTCAAGATGAGCGTTCAGCAGATGACATAGATCCAGCAAGCAGAGATGTTATACCATAAAAATGGTTTCAAGATGAGCGTTCAGCAGATGACATAGATCCAGCAAGCTGAGATGTTATACCATCGAAATGGTTTCAAGATGAGAGTTCAGCAGATGACATAGATCCTGCAAGCAGAGATGTTATACCATAGAAATGGTTTCAAGATGAGCGTTGAGCAGATGACATAGATCCAGTAAGCAGAGATGTTATACCATATTAATGGTTTCAAGATGAGAGTTCAGCAGATGACATAGATCCAGCAAGCAGAGATGCTATACCATAGAAATGGTATCAAGATGAGAATTCAGCAGATGACATAGATCCAGCAAGCAGAGATGCTGTACCATAGAAATGGTATTAAGATGAGAATGCAGCAGATGAAATATATCCAGCAAGCAGAGATGCTATACCATAGAAATAGTATCAAGATTAGAGTTCAGCAGATGACATAGATCCAGCAAGCAGAGATTTTGTACCATAGAAATGGTTTCAAGATGAGCGTTCAGCAGATGACATAGATCCAGCAAGCAGAGATGTTATACCATAGAAATGGTTTCAAGATGAGCGTTCAGCAGATGACATAGATCCAGCAAGCACAGATATTATACCATGTTAATGGTTTCAAGATGAGAGTAGAGCAGATGACATAGATCCAGCAAGCAGAGATGTTATACCATAGAAATGGTATCAAGATGAGAGTTCAGCAGATGACATAGATCCAGCAAGCAGAGATATTATACTATAGAAATGGTTTCAAAATGAGCGTTCAGCAGATGACATAGATCCAGCAAGCAGAGATGTTATACCATATTAATGGTTTCAAGATGAGAGTTCAACAGATGACATAGATACAGCAAGCAGAGATGTCATACCATAGAAATGGTTTCAAGATGAGAGATCAGCAGATGACAAAGATCCAGCAAGCAGAGATGTTATACCATAGAAATGGTTTCAAGATGAGCGTTCAGCAGATGACATAGATCCAGCAAGCAGAGATGTTATACCATATTTATGGTTTCAAGATGAGAGTTCAGCAGATGACATAGATCCAGCCAGCAGAGATGCTATACCATAGAAATGGTATCAAGATGAGAGTTCAGCAGATGACATAGATCCAGCAAGCAGAGATGTTGTACCATAGAAATGGTTTCAAGATGAGCGTTCAGCTGATGACATAGATCCAGCAAGCAGAGATGTTATACTATAGAAATGGTTTCAAGATGAGCGTTCAGCAGATGACATAGATCCAGCAAGCAGAGATGTTATACCATATTAATGGATTCAAGATGAGAGTTAAGCAGATGACATAGACCCAGCAAGCAGAGATGTTATACCATATTAATGGTTTCAAGATGAGAGTTCAGCAGATGACATAGTTCCAGCAAGCAGAGATGTTATACCATAGAAATGGTTTCAAGATGAGAGTTCAGCAGATGACATAGATCCAGCAAGCAGAGATGTTATACCATAGAAATGGTTTCAAGATGAGCGTTCAGCAGATGACATAGATCCAGCAAGCAGAGATGTTATACCATAGAAATGGTTTCAAGATGAGAGTTCAGCAGATGACATAGATCCAGCAAGCAGAGATGTTATACCATATAAATGGATTCAAGATGAGAGTTAAGCAGATGACATAGATCCAGCAAGCAGAGATGTTATACCATAGAAATGGTATCAAGATGAGAATTCAGCAGAAGACATAGATCCAGCAAGCAGAGATGCTATACCATAGAACTGGTATCAAGATGAGAGTTCAGCAGATGACATAGATCCAGCAAGCAGAGATGTTGTACCATAGAAATGGATTCAAGATGAGCGTTCAGCAGATGACATAGATCCAGCAAGCAGAGATGTTATACCATAGAAATGGTTTCAAGATGAGAGTTCAGCAGATGACATAGATCCAGCAAGCAGAGATGTTATACCATAGAAATGGTTTCATGATGAGAGTTCAGCAGATGACATAGATCCAGCAAGCAGAGATGTTGTACCATAGAAATGGTTTCAAGATGAGAGTTCAGCAGATGACATAGATCCAGCAAGCAGAGATGTTATACCATAGAAATGGTTTCAAGATGAGAGTTCAGTAGATGCCATAGATCCAGCAAGCAGAGATGTTATACCATAGAAATTGTTTCAAGATGTGAGTTCAGCAGATGACATAGATCCAGCAAGCAGAGATGTTATACCATAGAAATTGTTTCAAAATGAGCGTTCAGCAGATGACTTAGATCCAGCAAGCAGAGATGTTATACCATAGAAATGGTTTCAAGACGAGAGTTCAGCAGATGACATAGATTCAGCAAACAGAGATGTTATACCATAGAAATGATTTCAAGATAAGAGTTCAGAGGATGACATAGATCCAGCAAATAGAGATGTTATACTATAGAAATGGTTTCAAGATGAGAGTTCAGCAGATGACAGATCCAGCAAGCAGAGATGTTATACCATAGAAATGGTATGAAGATGAGAATTCACCAGATGACATAGATCCAGCAAGCAGACATATTATACCATAGAAATGGTTTCAAAATGAGCTTTCAGCAGATGACATAGATCCAGCAAGCAGAGATGTTATACCATAGAAATGGTTTCAAGATGAGAGTTCAGCAGATGACATAGATCCAGCAAGCAGAGATGTTATACCATAGAAATGGTATGAAGATGAGAATTCACCAGATGACATAGATCCAGCAAGCAGACATATTATACCATATAAATGGTTTCAAAATGAGAGTTCAACAGATGACATAGATCCAGCAAGCAGAGATGCTATACCATAGAAATGGTATCAAGATGAGAATTAGGAAGATGACATAGATCCAGCAAGCAGAGATGCTATACCATAGAAATGGTATCAAGATGAGAGTCCAGCAGATGACATAGATCTAGCAAGCAGAGATATTATACCATAGAAATGGTATCAAGATGAGAGTTCAGCAGATGACATAGATACAGCAAGCAGAGATGTTATACTATAGAAATGGTTTCAAGATGAGAGATCAGCAGATGACATAGATCAAGCAAGCAGAGATATTATACCATAGAAATGGTTTCAAGATGAGTGTTCAGCAGATGACATAGATCCAGCAAGCAGAGATGTTATACCATAGAAATGGTTTCAAGATGAGAGATCAACAGATGACATAGATCCAGCAAGCAGAGATGTTATACCATAGAAATGGTTTCAAAAGGAGAGTTCAGCAGATGACATAGATCCAGCAAGCAGAGATGTTATACAATAGAAATGGTATCAAGATGAGAATTCAGCAGATGACATAGATCCAGCAAGCAGAGATGCTATACCATAGAAATGGTATCAAGATGAGAGTTCAGCAGATGACATAGACCCAGCAAGCAGAGATGTTGTACCATAGAAATGGTATCAAGATGAGAATTCAGCAGATGACATAGATCCAGCAAGCAGAGATGCTATACCATAGAAATGGTATCAAGATGAGAGTCCAGCAGATGACATAGATCCAGCAAGCAGAGATGCTATACCATAGAAATGGTTTCAAGATGAGCGTTCAGCAGATGACATAGATCCAGCAAGCAGAGATGCTATACCATAGAAATTGTATCAACATGAGAGTTCAGCAGATGACATAGATTCAGCAAGCAGAGATGTTGTACCATAGAAATGGTTTCAAGATGAGCGTTCAGCAGATGGCATAGATCCAGCAAGCAGAGATTTTATACCATATTAATGGTTTCAAGATGAGAGTTCAGCAGATGACATAGATCCAGCAAGCAGAGACGTTATACCATAGAAATCGTTTCAAGATGAGCGTTCAGCAGATGACACAGATCCAGCAAGCAGAGATGTTATACCATATTAATGGTTTCAAGATGAGAGTTCAGCAGATGACATAGATCCAGCAAGCAGAGATGCTATAGCATAGAAATGGTATCAAGATGAGAGTTCAGCAGATGACATAGATCCAGCAAGCAGAGATGTTGTACCATAGAAATGGTTTCAAGATGAGCGTTCAGCAGTTGACATAGATCCAGCAAGCAGAGATTTTATACCATAGAAATGGTTTCAAGATGAGCGTTCAGCAGATGACATAGATCTAGCAAGCAGAGATGTTATACCATATTAATGGTTTCAAGATGAGAGTTCAGCAGATGACATAGATCCAGCAAGCAGAGATGTGATACCATAGAAATGGTTTCAAGATGAGAGTTCAGCAGATGACATAGATCCAGCAAGCAGAGATGTGATACCATAGAAATGGTTTCATGATGAGAGTTCAGCAGATGACATAGATCCAGCAAGCAGAGATGTTGTACCATAGAAATGGTATCAAGATGAGGGTTCAGCAGATGACATAGATCCAGCAAGCAGAGATGTTATACCATAGAAATGGCTTCAAGATGAGAGTTCAGCAGATGACATAGATCCAGCAAGCAGAGATGTTATACCATAGAAATGGTTTCATGATGAGAGTTCAGCAGATGACATAGATCCAGCAGTCAGAGATGTTGTACCATAGAAATGGTTTCAAGATGAGCGTTCAGCAGATGACATAGATCCAGCAAGTAGAGATGTTATACCATAGAAATGGTTTCAAGATGAGAGTTCAGCAGATGACATAGATCCAGCAAGCAGAGATGCTATACCATAGAAATGGTTTCAAGATGAGAGTTCAGCAGATGACATAGATCCAGCAAGCAGAGATGTTATACCATAGAAATGGTTACAAGATGAGAGTTCAGCAGATCACATAGATCCAGCAAGCAGAGATGTTATACCATAGATATGGTTTCAAGATGAGAGTTCAGCAGATGACATAGATCCGCCAAGCAGAGATGTTATACCATAGAATTGCTTTCAAGATGAGAGTTCAGCAGATGACATAGATCCAGCAAGCAGAGATGTTATACCAAAGAAATGGTTTCAAGATGAGAGCTCAGCAGATGACATAGATCCAGCAAGCAGAGATGTTATACTATAGAAATGGTTTCAAGATGAGCATTCAGCAGATGACATAGATCCAGCAAGCAGAGATGTTATACCATAGAAGTGGTTTCAAGATGAGAGTTCAGAAGATGACATAGATCCAGCAAACAAAGATGTTATACCATTGAAATGGTTTCAAGATGAGAGTTCAGCAGATGACATACATCCAGCAAGCAGAGATGTTATACCATTGAAATGGTTTCAAGATGAGCGTTCAGCAGATGACATGGATCCAGCAAGCAGAGATGTTATACCATAAAAATGGTTTCAAGATGAGCGTTCAGCAGATGACATAGATCCAGCAAGCTGAGATGTTATACCATCGAAATGGTTTCAAGATGAGAGTTCAGCAGATGACATAGATCCTGCAAGCAGAGATGTTATAACATAGAAATGGTTTCAAGATGAGAGTTCAGCAGATGACATAGATCCAGCAAGCAGAGATGTTATACCATAGAAATGGTTTCAAGATGAGCGTTGAGCAGATGACATAGATCCAGTAAGCAGAGATGTTATACCATATTAATGGTTTCAAGATGAGAGTTCAGCAGATGACATAGTTCCAGCAAGCAGAGATGCTATACCATAGAAATGGTATCAAGATGAGAATTCAGCAGATGACATAGATCCAGCAAGCAGAGATGCTATACCATAGAAATGGTATTAAGATGAGAATGCAGCAGATGAAATATATCCAGCAAGCAGAGATGCTATACCATAGAAATGGTATCAAGATGAGAATTCAGCAGATGACATAGATCCAGCAAGCAGAGATGTTGTACCATAGAAATGGTTTCAAGATGAGCGTTCAGCAGATGACATAGATCCAGCAAGCAGAGATGTTATACCATAGAATTGGTTTCAAGATGAGCGTTCAGTAGATGACATAGATCCAGCAAGCACAGATATTATACCATGTTAATGGTTTCAAGATGAGAGTAGAGCAGATGACATAGATCCAGCAAGCAGAGATGTTATACCATAGAAATGGTATCAAGATGAGAGTTCAGCAGATGACATAGATCCAGCAAGCAGAGATATTATACCATAGAAATGGTTTCAAAATGAGCGTTCAGCAGATGACATAGATCCAGCAAGCAGAGATGTTATACCATATTAATGGTTTCAAGATGAGAGTTCAGCAGATGACATAGATACAGCAAGCAGAGATGTCATACCATAGAAATGGTTTCAAGATGAGAGATCAGCAGATGACATAGATCCAGCAAGCAGAGATGTTATACCATAGAAATGGTTTCAAGATGAGCGTTCAGCAGATGACATAGATCCAGCAAGCAGAGATGTTATACCATATTAATGGTTTCAAGATGAGAGTTCAGCAGATGACATAGATCCAGCCAGCAGAGATGCTATACCATAGAAATGGTATCAAGATGAGAGTTCAGCAGATGACATAGATCCAGCAAGCAGAGATGTTGTACCATAGAAATGGTTTCAAGATGAGCGTTCAGCTGATGACATAGATCCAGCAAGCAGAGATGTTATACTATAGAAATGGTTTCAAGATGAGCGTTCAGCAGATGAC
This sequence comes from Phyllobates terribilis, assembly GCF_046119375.1. Classification (NCBI taxonomy): domain Eukaryota; kingdom Metazoa; phylum Chordata; class Amphibia; order Anura; family Dendrobatidae; genus Phyllobates; species Phyllobates terribilis. The sequence continues at coordinate 56,627 of NW_027364330.1, forward strand.
ATAGATCCAGCAAGCAGAGATGTTATACCATATTAATGGATTCAAGATGAGAGTTAAGCAGATGACATAGACCCAGCAAGCAGAGATGTTATACCATATTAATGGTTTCAAGATGAGCGTTCAGCAGATGACATAGATCCAGCAAGCAGAGATGTTATACCATAGAAATGGTTTCAAGATGAGAGTTCAGCAGATGACATAGATCCAGCAAGCAGAGATGTTATACCATATAAATGGATTCAAGATGAGAGTTAAGCAGATGACATAGATCCAGCAAGCAGAGATGTTATACCATAGAAATGGTATCAAGATGAGAATTCAGCAGAAGACATAGATCCAGCAAGCAGAGATGCTATACCATAGAACTGGTATCAAGATGAGAGTTCAGCAGATGACATAGATCCAGCAAGCAGAGATGTTGTACCATAGAAATGGTTTCAAGATGAGCGTTCAGCAGATGACATAGATCCAGCAAGCAGAGATGTTATACCATAGAAATGGTTTCAAGATGAGAGTTCAGCAGATGACATAGATCCAGCAAGCAGAGATGTTATACCATACAAATAGTTTCATGATGAGAGTTCAGCAGATGACATAGATCCAGCAAGCAGAGATGTTGTACCATAGAAATGGTATCAAGATGAGAGTTCAGCAGGTGACATAGATCCAGCAACCAGAGATGTTGTACCATAGAAATGGTTTCAAGATGAGCATTCAGCAGATGACATAGATTCAGCAAGCAGAGATGTTATACCATAGAAATGGTTTCAAGATGAGAGTTCAGCAGATGACATAGATCCAGCAAGCAGAGATGTTATACCATAGAAATGGTTTCAAGATGAGAGTTCAGCAGATGACATATATCCAGCAAGCAGAGATGTTATACCATAGAAATGGTTTCAAGATGAGAGTTCAGCAGATGACATAGAAACAGCAAGCAGAGATGTTATACGATAGAAATGGTTACAAGATGAGAGTTCAGCAGATGACATAGATCCAGCAAGCAGAGATGTTGTACAATAGAAATGGTTTCAAGATGAGCATTCAGCAGATGACATAGATCCAGCAAGCAGAGATGTTATACCATAGAAATGGTTTCAAGATGAGAGTTCAGCAGATGACATAGATCCAGCAAGCAGAGATGTTATACCATAGAAATGGTATCAAGATGAGAGTTCAGCAGATGACATAGATCCAGCAAGCAGAGATGTTGTACCATAGAAATGGTTTCAAGATGAGCGTTCAGCTGATGACATAGATCCAGCAAGCAGAGATGTTATACTATAGAAATGGTTTCAAGATGAGCGTTCAGCAGATGACATAGATCCAGCAAGCAGAGATGTTATACCATATTAATGGATTCAAGATGAGAGTTAAGCAGATGACATAGACCCAGCAAGCAGAGATGTTATACCATATTAATGGTTTCAAGATGAGAGTTCAGCAGATGACATAGTTCCATCAAGCAGAGATGTTATACCATAGAAATGGTTTCAAGATGAGAGTTCAGCAGATGACATAGATCCAGCAAGCAGAGATGTTATACCATAGAAATGGTTTCAAGATGAGCGTTCAGCAGATGACATAGATCCAGCAAGCAGAGATGTTATACCATATAAATGGATTCAAGATGAGAGTTAAGCAGATGACATAGATCCAGCAAGCAGAGATGTTATACCATAGAAATGGTATCAAGATGAGAATTCAGCAGAAGACATAGATCCAGCAAGCAGAGATGCTATACCATAGAACTGGTATCAAGATGAGAGTTCAGCAGATGACATAGATCCAGCAAGCAGAGATGTTGTACCATAGAAATGGTTTCAAGATGAGCGTTCAGCAGATGACATAGATCCAGCAAGCAGAGTTGTTATACCATAGAAATGGTTTCAAGATGAGAGTTCAGCAGATGACATAGATCCAGCAAGCAGAGATGTTATACCATAGAAATGGTTTCATGATGAGAGTTCAGCAGATGACATAGATCCAGCAAGCAGAGATGTTGTACCATAGAAATGGTATCAAGATGAGAGTTCAGCAGGTGACATAGATCCAGCAACCAGAGATGTTGTACCATAGAAATGGCTTCAAGATGAGCATTCAGCAGATGACATAGATTCAGCAAGCAGAGATGTTATACCATAGAAATGGTTTCAAGATGAGAGTTCAGCAGATGACATAGATCCAGCAAGCAGAGATGTTATACCATAGAAATGGTTTCAAGATGAGAGTTCAGCAGATGACATATATCCAGCAAGCAGAGATGTTATACCATAGAAATGGTTTCAAGATGAGAGTTCAGCAGATAACATAGATCCAGCAAGCAGAGATGTTATACGATAGAAATGGTTACAAGATGAGAGTTCAGCAGATGACATAGATCCAGCAAGCAGAGATGTTGTACAATAGAAATGGTTTCAAGATGAGCATTCAGCAGATGACATAGATCCAGCAAGCAGAGATGCTATAGCATAGAAATGGTATCAAGATGAGAGTTCAGCAGATGACATAGATCCAGCAAGCAGAGATGCTATAGCATAGAAATGGTATCAAGATGAGAGTTCAGCAGATGACATAGATCCAGCAAGCAGAGATGTTGTACCATAGAAATGGTTTCAAGATGAGCGTTCAGCAGTTGACATAGATCCAGCAAGCAGAGATTTTATACCATAGAAATGGTTTCAAGATGAGCGTTCAGCAGATGACATAGATCTAGCAAGCAGAGATGTTATACCATATTAATGGTTTCAAGATGAGAGTTCAGCAGATGACATAGATCCAGCAAGCAGAGATGTGATACCATAGAAATGGTTTCAAGATGAGAGTTCAGCAGATGACATAGATCCAGCAAGCAGAGATGTGATACCATAGAAATGGTTTCATGATGAGAGTTCAGCAGATGACATAGATCCAGCAAGCAGAGATGTTGTACCATAGAAATGGTATCAAGATGAGGGTTCAGCAGATGACATAGATCCAGCAAGCAGAGATGTTATACCATAGAAATGGCTTCAAGATGAGAGTTCAGCAGATGACATAGATCCAGCAAGCAGAGATGTTATACCATAGAAATGGTTTCATGATGAGAGTTCAGCAGATGACATAGATCCAGCAGTCAGAGATGTTGTACCATAGAAATGGTTTCAAGATGAGCGTTCAGCAGATGACATAGATCCAGCAAGTAGAGATGTTATACAATAGAAATGGTTTCAAGATGAGAGTTCAGCAGATGACATAGATCCAGCAAGCAGAGATGCTATACCATAGAAATGGTTTCAAGATGAGAGTTCAGCAGATGACATAGATCCAGCAAGCAGAGATGTTATACCATAGAAATGGTTACAAGATGAGAGTTCAGCAGATCACATAGATCCAGCAAGCAGAGTTGTTATACCATAGATATGGTTTCAAGATGAGAGTTCAGCAGATGACATAGATCCGCCAAGCAGAGATGTTATACCATAGAATTGCTTTCAAGATGAGAGTTCAGCAGATGACATAGATCCAGCAAGCAGAGATGTTATACCAAAGAAATGGTTTCAAGATGAGAGCTCAGCAGATGACATAGATCCAGCAAGCAGAGATGTTATACTATAGAAATGGTTTCAAGATGAGCATTCAGCAGATGACATAGATCCAGCAAGCAGAGATGTTATACCATAGAAGTGGTTTCAAGATGAGAGTTCAGAAGATGACATAGATCCAGCAAACAAAGATGTTATACCATTGAAATGGTTTCAAGATGAGAGTTCAGCAGATGACATACATCCAGCAAGCAGAGATGTTATACCATTGAAATGGTTTCAAGATGAGCGTTCAGCAGATGACATGGATCCAGCAAGCAGAGATGTTATACCATAAAAATGGTTTCAAGATGAGCGTTCAGCAGATGACATAGATCCAGCAAGCTGAGATGTTATACCATCGAAATGGTTTCAAGATGAGAGTTCAGCAGATGACATAGATCCAGCAAGCAGAGATGTTATACCATAGAAATGGTTTCAAGATGAGCGTTGAGCAGATGACATAGATCCAGTAAGCAGAGATGTTATACCATATTAATGGTTTGAAGATGAGAGTTCAGCAGATGACATAGTTCCAGCAAGCAGAGATGCTATACCATAGAAATGGTATCAAGATGAGAATTCAGCAGATGACATAGATCCAGCAAGCAGAGATGCTATACCATAGAAATGGTATTAAGATGAGAATGCAGCAGATGAAATATATCCAGCAAGCAGAGATGCTATACCATAGAAATGGTATCAAGATGAGAATTCAGCAGATGACATAGATCCAGCAAGCAGAGATGTTGTACCATAGAAATGGTTTCAAGATGAGCGTTCAGCAGATGACATAGATCCAGCAAGCAGAGATGTTATACCATAGAAATGGTTTCAAGATGAGCGTTCAGTAGATGACATAGATCCAGCAAGCACAGATATTATACCATGTTAATGGTTTCAAGATGAGAGTAGAGCAGATGACATAGATCCAGCAAGCAGAGATGTTATACCATAGAAATGGTATCAAGATGAGAGTTCAGCAGATGACATAGATCCAGCAAGCAGAGATATTATACCATAGAAATGGTTTCAAAATGAGCGTTCAGCAGATGACATAGATCCAGCAAGCAGAGATGTTATACCATATTAATGGTTTCAAGATGAGAGTTCAGCAGATGACATAGATACAGCAAGCAGAGATGTCATACCATAGAAATGGTTTCAAGATGAGAGATCAGCAGATGACATAGATCCAGCAAGCAGAGATGTTATACCATAGAAATGGTTTCAAGATGAGCGTTCAGCAGATGACATAGATCCAGCAAGCAGAGATGTTATACCATATTAATGGTTTCAAGATGAGAGTTCAGCAGATGACATAGATCCAGCCAGCAGAGATGCTATACCATAGAAATGGTATCAAGATGAGAGTTCAGCAGATGACATAGATCCAGCAAGCAGAGATGTTGTACCATAGAAATGGTTTCAAGATGAGCGTTCAGCTGATGACATAGATCCAGCAAGCAGAGATGTTATACTATAGAAATGGTTTCAAGATGAGCGTTCAGCAGATGACATAGATCCAGCAAGCAGAGATGTTATACCATATTAATGGATTCAAGATGAGAGTTAAGCAGATGACATAGACCCAGCAAGCAGAGATGTTATACCATATTAATGGTTTCAAGATGAGCGTTCAGCAGATGACATAGATCCAGCAAGCAGAGATGTTATACCATAGAAATGGTTTCAAGATGAGAGTTCAGCAGATGACATAGATCCAGCAAGCAGAGATGTTATACCATATAAATGGATTCAAGATGAGAGTTAAGCAGATGACATAGATCCAGCAAGCAGAGATGTTATACCATAGAAATGGTATCAAGATGAGAATTCAGCAGAAGACATAGATCCAGCAAGCAGAGATGCTATACCATAGAACTGGTATCAAGATGAGAGTTCAGCAGATGACATAGATCCAGCAAGCAGAGATGTTGTACCATAGAAATGGTTTCAAGATGAGCGTTCAGCAGATGACATAGATCCAGCAAGCAGAGATGTTATACCATAGAAATGGTTTCAAGATGAGAGTTCAGCAGATGACATAGATCCAGCAAGCAGAGATGTTATACCATAGAAATGGTTTCATGATGAGAGTTCAGCAGATGACATAGATCCAGCAAGCAGAGATGTTGTACCATAGAAATGGTATCAAGATGAGAGTTCAGCAGGTGACATAGATCCAGCAACCAGAGATGTTGTACCATAGAAATGGTTTCAAGATGAGCATTCAGCAGATGACATAGATTCAGCAAGCAGAGATGTTATACCATAGAAATGGTTTCAAGATGAGAGTTCAGCAGATGACATAGATCCAGCAAGCAGAGATGTTATACCATAGAAATGGTTTCAAGATGAGAGTTCAGCAGATGACATATATCCAGCAAGCAGAGATGTTATACCATAGAAATGGTTTCAAGATGAGAGTTCAGCAGATGACATAGATCCAGCAAGCAGAGATGTTATACGATAGAAATGGTTACAAGATGAGAGTTCAGCAGATGACATAGATCCAGCAAGCAGAGATGTTGTACAATAGAAATGGTTTCAAGATGAGCATTCAGCAGATGACATAGATCCAGCAAGCAGAGATGTTATACCATAGAAATGGTTTCAAGATGAGAGTTCAGCAGATGACATAGATCCAGCAAGCAGAGATGTTATACCATAGAAATGGTATCAAGATGAGAGTTCAGCAGATGACATAGATCCAGCAAGCAGAGATGTTGTACCATAGAAATGGTTTCAAGATGAGCGTTCAGCTGATGACATAGATCCAGCAAGCAGAGATGTTATACTATAGAAATGGTTTCAAGATGAGCGTTCAGCAGATGACATAGATCCAGCAAGCAGAGATGTTATACCATATTAATGGATTCAAGATGAGAGTTAAGCAGATGACATAGACCCAGCAAGCAGAGATGTTATACCATATTAATGGTTTCAAGATGAGAGTTCAGCAGATGACATAGTTCCAGCAAGCAGAGATGTTATACCATAGAAATGGTTTCAAGATGAGAGTTCAGCAGATGACATAGATCCAGCAAGCAGAGATGTTATACCATAGAAATGGTTTCAAGATGAGCGTTCAGCAGATGACATAGATCCAGCAAGCAGAGATGTTATACCATAGAAATGGTTTCAAGATGAGAGTTCAGCAGATGACATAGATCCAGGAAGCAGAGATGTTATACCATATAAATGGATTCAAGATGAGAGTTAAGCAGATGACATAGATCCAGCAAGCAGAGATGTTATACCATAGAAATGGTATCAAGATGAGAATTCAGCAGAAGACATAGATCCAGCAAGCAGAGATGCTATACCATAGAACTGGTATCAAGATGAGAGTTCAGCAGATGACATAGATCCAGCAAGCAGAGATGTTGTACCATAGAAATGGTTTCAAGATGAGCGTTCAGCAGATGACATAGATCCAGCAAGCAGAGTTGTTATACCATAGAAATGGTTTCAAGATGAGAGTTCAGCAGATGACATAGATCCAGCAAGCAGAGATGTTATACCATAGAAATGGTTTCATGATGAGAGTTCAGCAGATGACATAGATCCAGCAAGCAGAGATGTTGTACCATAGAAATGGTATCAAGATGAGAGTTCAGCAGGTGACATAGATCCAGCAACCAGAGATGTTGTACCATAGAAATGGTTTCAAGATGAGCATTCAGCAGATGACATAGATTCAGCAAGCAGAGATGTTATACCATAGAAATGGTTTCAAGATGAGAGTTCAGCAGATGACATAGATCCAGCAAGCAGAGATGTTATACCATAGAAATGGTTTCAAGATGAGAGTTCAGCAGATGACATATATCCAGCAAGCAGAGATGTTATACCATAGAAATGGTTTCAAGATGAGAGTTCAGCAGATAACATAGATCCAGCAAGCAGAGATGTTATACGATAGAAATGGTTACAAGATGAGAGTTCAGCAGATGACATAGATCCAGCAAGCAGAGATGTTGTACAATAGAAATGGTTTCAAGATGAGCATTCAGCAGATGACATAGATCCAGCAAGCAGAGATGTTATACCATAGAAATGGTTTCAAGATGAGAGTTCAGCAGATGACATAGATCCAGCAAGCAGAGATGTTATACCATAGAAATGGTATCAAGATGAGAGTTCAGCAGATGACATAGATCCAGCAAGCAGAGATGTTGTACCATAGAAATGTTTTAAAGATGAGCATTCAGCAGATGACATATATCCAGCAAGCAGAGATGTTATACCATAGAAATGGTATCAAGATGAGAGTTCAGCAGATGACATAGATCCAGCAAGCAGAGATGTTATACCATGGAAATGGTTACAAGATGAGAGTTCAGCAGATGACATAGATCCAGCAAGCAGAGATGTTATACCAAAGAAATGGTTTCAAGATGAGCGTTCAGCAGATGACATAGATCCAGCAAGCAGAGATGTTATACCATAGAAATGGTTTCAAGATGAGAGTTCAGCAGATGACATAGATCCAGCAAGCAGAGATGTTATACCATAGAAATGGTTTCAAGATGAGCGTTGAGCAGATGACATAGATCCAGCAAGCAGAGATGTTATACCATATTAATCTTTTCAAGATGAGAGTTCAGCAGATGACATAGATCCAGCAAGCAGAGATGCTATACCATAGAAATGGTATCAAGATGAGAGTTCAGCAGATGACATAGATCCAGCAAGCAGAGATGTTGTACCATGGAAATGGTTTCAAGATGAGCGTTCAGCAGATGACATAGATCCAGCAAGCAGAGATGTTATACCATATTAATGGTTTCATGATGAGAGTTCAGCAGATGACATAGATCCTGCATGCAGAGATGTTATACCATAGAAATGGTTTCAAGATGAGCGTTCAGCAGATGACATAGATCCAGCAAGCAGAGATGTTATACCATAGAAATGGTTTCAAGATGAGAGTTCAGCAGATGACATAGATCCAGCAAGCAGAGATGTTATACCATATAAATGGATTCAAGATGAGAGTTAAGCAGATGACATAGATCCAGCAAGCAGAGATGTTATACCATAGAAATGGTATCAAGATGAGAATTCAGCAGAAGACATAGATCCAGCAAGCAGAGATGCTATACCATAGAACTGGTATCAAGATGAGAGTTCAGCAGATGACATAGATCCAGCAAGCAGAGATGTTGTACCATAGAAATGGTTTCAAGATGAGCGTTCAGCAGATGACATAGATCCAGCAAGCAGAGTTGTTATACCATAGAAATGGTTTCAAGATGAGAGTTCAGCAGATGACATAGATCCAGCAAGCAGAGATGTTATACCATAGAAATGGTTTCATGATGAGAGTTCAGCAGATGACATAGATCCAGCAAGCAGAGATGTTGTACCATAGAAATGGTATCAAGATGAGAGTTCAGCAGGTGACATAGATCCAGCAACCAGAGATGTTGTACCATAGAAATGGTTTCAAGATGAGCATTCAGCAGATGACATAGATTCAGCAAGCAGAGATGTTATACCATAGAAATGGTTTCAAGATGAGAGTTCAGCAGATGACATAGATCCAGCAAGCAGAGATGTTATACCATAGAAATGGTTTCAAGATGAGAGTTCAGCAGATGACATATATCCAGCAAGCAGAGATGTTATACCATAGAAATGGTTTCAAGATGAGAGTTCAGCAGATAACATAGATCCAGCAAGCAGAGATGTTATACGATAGAAATGGTTACAAGATGAGAGTTCAGCAGATGACATAGATCCAGCAAGCAGAGATGTTGTACAATAGAAATGGTTTCAAGATGAGCATTCAGCAGATGACATAGATCCAGCAAGCAGAGATGTTATACCATAGAAATGGTTTCAAGATGAGAGTTCAGCAGATGACATAGATCCAGCAAGCAGAGATGTTATACCATAGAAATGGTATCAAGATGAGAGTTCAGCAGATGACATAGATCCAGCAAGCAGAGATGTTGTACCATAGAAATGTTTTAAAGATGAGCATTCAGCAGATGACATAGATCCAGCAAGCAGAGATGTTATACCATAGAAATGGTTTCAAGATGAGAGTTCAGCAGATGACATATATCCAGCAAGCAGAGATGTTATACCATAGAAATGGTATCAAGATGAGAGTTCAGCAGATGACATAGATCCAGCAAGCAGAGATGTTATACCATGGAAATGGTTACAAGATGAGAGTTCAGCAGATGACATAGATCCAGCAAGCAGAGATGTTATACCAAAGAAATGGTTTCAAGATGAGCGTTCAGCAGATGACATAGATCCAGCAAGCAGAGATGTTATACCATAGAAATGGTTTCAAGATGAGAGTTCAGCAGATGACATAGATCCAGCAAGCAGAGATGTTATACCATAGAAATGGTTTCAAGATGAGCGTTGAGCAGATGACATAGATCCAGCAAGCAGAGATGTTATACCATATTAATCTTTTCAAGATGAGAGTTCAGCAGATGACATAGATCCAGCAAGCAGAGATGCTATACCATAGAAATGGTATCAAGATGAGAGTTCAGCAGATGACATAGATCCAGCAAGCAGAGATGTTGTACCATGGAAATGGTTTCAAGATGAGCGTTCAGCAGATGACATAGATCCAGCAAGCAGAGATGTTATACCATATTAATGGTTTCATGATGAGAGTTCAGCAGATGACATAGATCCTGCATGCAGAGATGTTATACCATAGAAATGGTTTCAAGATGAGAGTTCAGCACATGACATTGATCCAGCAAGCAGAGATGTTATACCATAGAAATCGTTTCATGATGAGAGTTCAAAAGATGACATAGATCCAGCAAGCAGAGATGTTATACCATAGAAATGGATTCAAGATGAGAGTACAGCAGATGACATAGATACAGCAAGCAGAGAAGCTATACCATAGAAATGGTTTCAAGATGAGAGTTCAGCAGATGACATAGATCCAGCAAGCAGATATATTATACCATAGAAATGGTTTCAAGATGAGCGTTCAGCAGATTACATAGATCCAGCAAGCAGAGATGTTATACCATAGATATGGTTTCAAGATGAGAGTTCAGCACATGACATAGATCCAGCAAGCAGAGATGTTATACCATAGAAATGGTTTCATGATGAGAGTTCAACAGATGACATAGATCCAGCAAGCAGATATGTTATACCATAGAAATGGTTTCAAGATGAGAGTACAGCAGATGACATAGATACAGCAAGCAGAGAAGCTATACCATAGAAATGGTTTCAAGATGAGAGTTCAGCAGATGACATAGATCCAGCAAGCAGAGATGTTATACCATAGAAATGGTTACAAGATTAGAGTTCAGCAGATGACATAGATCCAGCAAGCAGAGATGTTATACCATAGAAATGGCTTCAAGATGAGCGTTCAGCAGATGACATAGATCCAGCAAGCAGTGATGTTATACCATAGAAATGGCTTCAAGATGAGAGTTCAGCAGATGACATAGATCCAGCAAGCAGAGATGTTATACCATAGAAATGGCTTCAAGATGAGAGTTCAGCAGATGACATAGATCCGGCAAGCAGAGATGTTATACCATAGAACTGGTTTCAAGATGAGCGTTCAGCAGATGACATAGATCCAGCAAGCAGTGATGTTATACCATAGAAATGGCTTCAACATGAGAGTTCAGCAGATGACATAGATACAGAAAGCAGAGATGTTATACCATAGAAATGGTTTCAAGATGAGAGTTCAGCAGATGACATAGATACAGCAAGCAGAGATGTCATACCTGTGTTAAGATAGAAGAGATGGATGGACGTTAGTCGGTTGCCATTGAAATGACTGTCAGACACTTGTCGAACAGGACACTTTGCTGAAGAGGACACGTGCGTGCACCCCACACTACGTGCACCCCTTATGATGCATCTAGATTTATAGGAAGGACTATAGCATCAGGTGAGAGGGATTGTGGGAGCTGCTTGTGACTAAATTGGCTGCTGCTCAGCTCACCAGGGAGTGGATAGCTGATCAAAGACACAAACCTAACACACTATACCTGACATAGTATAACACCTTTCACCATCAGATAAAGTCTACAACGATGGAAGGGCAGACAGTGACTATTGAATACAATGCATCAAATAACAGAACACAGATAGTTACAGCAAGCAGACACATTATACCATAGACATGGTTTCAAGATGAGAGTTCAGCAGATGACATAGATCCAGCAAGCAGAGATGTTATACCATGGAAATTGTTACAAGATGAGAGTTCAGCAGATGACACAGATCCAGCAAGCAGAGATGTTATACCATAGAAATGGTTTCAAGATGAGAGTTCAGCAGATGACATAGATCCAGCAAGCAGAGATGTTATACCATAGAAATGGTTTCAAGATGAGAGTTCAGCAGATGACATACATACAGCAAGCAGAGATGTTATACCATAGAAATTGTTTCAAGATGAGAGTTCAGCAGATGACATAGATACAGCAAACAGAGATGTTATACCTGTGTGAAGATAGAAGAGATGGATGGACGTTAAGGCCCGTCACACTTAGCGACGCTGCAGCGATCCCGACAACGATACGACCTGTTGCAGTTTCGCTATGTGGTCGCTGGTGAGCTGTCAAACAGGCAGGCTCACCAACGATCAGGGGAGCAGCAACATCGTTGAAAGAATCTTTCCACTATGTCCTGCTCCTGGTTACCAGCCTGCTGAAGCAGGAGCAGGCTGGTAACCATGATAAACAGCGGGTTACTAGGGGCACACGAGCACATAGTAACCCGCTGTTTATCATGGTTACCACTCTGCTATGGTGAGAGGGAGGTTACAGCTCACTGTAGCAGAGTGGTAACCATGATAAACAGCGGGTTACTAAGTGCGCGTGCGCCCCTAGTAACCCGCTGTTTATCATGGTTACCAGCCTGATCGCTGCTCCCGCTTGTCACACACAGCGATATGCGCTGACCAGCGGGAGGGCAACGACCAAAAAAAGGTCCAGGACATTCTGCAGCGATCAGCGACTTCACAGCAGGGGCCTGATCGCTGCAAAGTGTCACACATAGCGACATCGCTGGTGAGGTCGCTGTTGCGTCACCAAAACCTTGACTCAGCAGCGATCTCGCTAGCGATCTCGCTATGTGAGACGGGGGCTTTAGTCGGTTGCCATTGAAATGACTGTCAGACACTTGTCGAACAGGACACTTTGCTGAAGAAGACACGTGCGTGCACCCCACACTATATTAGATTGTAAGCTCCTAGGACAGGGTGTACATTACTCTGCATGCCCTCAGGAGCAGTCTGTATACTGTATATTAGATTGTAAGCTCCTAGGACAGGGTGTGCATTATTCTGCATGCCCTCAGGAGCAGTCTGTATACTGTATATTAGATTGTAAGCTGCTAGGACAGGGTGTAGATTATTATGCATGCCCTCAGGAGCAGCCTGTGTATGATATATTAGATTGTAAGCTCCTAGGACAGGGTTTGCATTATTCTGCATGCCCTCAGGAGCAGTCTGTATACTGTATATTAGGCTGTAAGCTCCTAGGACAGGGTCTACATTATTATGCATGCCCTCAGGAGCAGCCTGTGTATGATATATTAGATTGTAAGCTCCTAGGACAGGGTGTACATTATTCTGCATGCCCTCAGGAGCAGCCTGTATATTGTATATTAGATTGTAAGCTCCTAGGACAGGGTGTACATTATTCTGTATGCCCTCAGGAGCAGCCTGTATCTTAGATTGTAAGCTCCTCTTGAGCAGGGTGTATTTGTCTCTTCCTTTGCCTGAGTTTATAATACATGTAGATATACAGCAATATGCAGCAGGACAGACGTGATCCAGGGAAATATCCGATCGCCACCACTGGGGTCAGGAAGGAATTTTTTTCCCCCCTGAGGCAGAGCTCTCCGGGGGGTTTCTTCGCCTTCCTCTGGATCTCTGGGTCCAGTGGCTCTCAGTGGGTCCTCAATGACCACATCCAGTTCTGTGGTCTCTATGGAGCCTGACCTGAGAGTCATTGTGATCAGGGTTTAATTTCTTAAAGGGCCAGTAATATTTTTATTACAATGTTGCTTATTGCTGTTCCAATAAAAAATAAAAAGAAAGAAAATAAAAGTGTCATGTGAGTTTTTTTGTCTTGACTTTTTTTTTTACACAGTTACAATGATGGAAGTGACCATTACTACCCTCAATATTCCTGAAGTAGAACCAGGAATTATGGGGGCACCATTTACAGACGGCAGACCACATCTATCTCCACCCATTGAGGTATCATGATGTCAGCTCCTGTCCCAAGTTACATTGCAAGTGTTATGGGGGTCGATCTCTGTGATGGGGGCAGGGCACTAAAATAGTATATGTCCTACACAACAAACTACCTGATCGAAGACTGAAGACCGGACACAGAGCCGCCGAATACAAGAGACACAAGCAGAGTCTGACTGTGGTGCCAAGTGGCCCCCCACTATCCAACTCCAGGGCCCCACGTTTCAGCTTCATGCAAATATGACGTTATTCTCGATTACAAATATATATAATAATGAACCGGGTAGATTGGTAAATGAATAAGATTCTGCCTTTGTCTGTACATAGTGAGTCAATTATATTGTGCCAAGTGCTGCTCATATAAGAGGGTGGTGGACACTCTTGCAGGGCCGGCCCCAGGTTTTTCTGGGCCTTGGGCGAAAGAGTCTCAGTGGCCCCTTTAACACATATCATGATTTATGATGCACAGATACCGCAGAGAAATATATATATATAGTACAATGCCGAAGATTTCACTTCTTACATTACATGAGTGATATCTATTGTAAATTCCACAATAGCTCAGAAACCGGCAAATCGCTCCATACAGAATACTGGCTCCCATAAAATGCTCCATACAGGATACTGGCCCCATATAACGCTCCATACAGAATACTGACCCCCATATAACGCTCCATACAGAATACTGACCCCCATATAACGCTCCATGCAGGCTGTTCCCACCACATAATGCCTCATGCAGGCTGTTCCCCCCACATAATGCCCCATGCAGGCTGTTCCCCCCTTATAATGCCCCATGCAGGCTGTTCCCCCCTTATAATGCCCCATGCAGGCTGTTCCCCCCTTATAATGCCCCATGCAGGATGTCACCCACCCTTATAATACCCCATGCAGGATGTCACCCCCCTTATAATGCCCCATGAAGGATGTCGCCCCCTTATAATGCCCCATGCATTATGTCACCCCCCCTTATAATGCCCCATGCAGGATGTCACACCCCCGCCCCTTATAATGCCCCATGCAGGATGTCACTCCCCCCATATAATGCCCCATGCAGGATGTCACACACACCCTCCCTTACAATTCCCCATGCAGGATATTACTCCCCCCCCTTATAATGCCCCATGCAGGATGTCACTCCCCCCCTTTAATGCCCCATGCAGGATGTCACCCCCCCTCCCTTATAATGCCCCATGCAGTATATCACTCCCCCCTTTAATGCCCCATGCAGGATGTCACGCCCTCCCTTATAATGCCCCATGCAGGATGTCACCCCCCCTCCCTTATAATGCCCCATGCAGTATATCACTCCCCCCTTTTAATGCCCCATGCAGGATGTCACCCCCTCCCTTATAATGCCCCATGCAGGATGTCACCCCCCCTCCCTTATAATGCCCCATGCAGTATATCTCTCCCCACTTTTAATGCCCCATGCAGGATGTCACCCCCCTCCCTTATAATGCCCCATGCAGGATGTCACACACACCCTCCCTTACAATTCCCCATGCAGGATATTACTCCCCCCCTTATAATGCCCCATGCAGGATGTCACTCCCCCCCTTTAATGCCCCATGCAGGATGTCACCCCCCCCCTTATAATGCCCCATACAGTATGTCACTCCCCCCTTTTAATGCCCCCTGCAGGATGTCACCCCCCCTCCCTTATAATGCCCCATGCAGTATGTCACTCCCCCCCTTTTAATGCCCCATGCAGGATGTCACCCTCCCTCCCTTATAATGCCCCATGCAGTATGTCACTCCCCCCCTTTTAATGCCCCATGCAGGATGTCACACCCCCCCCTTTTAATGCCCCATGCAGGATGTCACACCCCCCTCCCTTATAATGCCTCATGCCTCCATACATTAAAAAAAAAAATCAAATACTCACCTCACTTCTCACCTGCAGCCACTGCTCCAGACCCCTCACCTGCTCTGCGCTGTGACGGCTCAGGAGAGACCGCGGTGGAAAGCGGTCACCACGCCCTCTGACCTGAGACATCACAGTCAGACGCGCAGAAGAGACGGGAGCTGCTGCAGAGACCCGGGAAGAGGTAAGTATTGTGCCACCGGCTGCCGGGGCCCTGAGCAAGCGAGGGGGAGCGGGCGCTGACACCGCTCTCCTCCGCTCACGGGTCCCATAGCGCAGTGGGGTGCCCGACAGCGAGTGGCCCCCCCGCCTGCTCAGGGCCCCGACACTTGCCGGGGTGCACCAGGTGCTGACGCCGACCCTGCACTCTTGCACAAGGGCCTACCGGAGGATTCTCCTGTTCTCCTGTGGGCCAGTCCAAGCCTGACTGTGCTATACATAATAAGGCTACATTCCTGCATTGAGCATGACACTGCTATTGTCGATAGTCCGTTTAACCAAACCATCCGATATTAATACCCATCTTCCCGTGAAATTCCTTTACTTAACTAAAATAAGACCAAAACACCATATACTTTTGGAAAAACTGGCCACAGCAGCCTTTATTTAACAAAATTACATAGATAAGTAATTAATTAACACACAATGGTAGGAGGGTCCTTGAAGCTCCAAAGATCTAAGATTAACATAAACCAACAATTAACACCAACTTGCCCCCAGCCGATACCCACTGGCTCAAGAGCACCACAACCCAACATGGGTTCCAATAATTACTTCCACATCCCGGGCTCCGACATTGCCTGCCGTGAGACCCCCAAAACCAGATCAGCAATCAACATTTTCCAATTAAGGAATCCATATCCAAATGGACCTCTTATACCAATTTAAAACCAACTTCAACGACCCCCAACCGCCACAATGAGGGCACTTTGAATATCTCAAATGCCCGAGACCCCCCCCGAACGAAAAGCTATGGCCCTCTCAATGCCCTCTTGTAACCCCAAAGCCCACATATCAATACCTACTGCATTCAAATGCACCCCATCCGCCAACCAAAATTCACCCTCTCCTTTCTCTAACTCAAAGTGCCGTACAGCAATCCCCCCATTCCTAGTAACAAAACTAGAGACTGCCCTATTAACTTTAATCCTGGCTTTATTGATCTTCTCCACTGACCTAGCCCTCCGCCAACATCTTCGAGGAACAATCTCCGACCAAACAATAAACAAGCCTGGAAATGACACCCACAAACGCAACAAATCATGTTTAACATCCCTTATCAACTCTTTAAAGGGCGTGAACCTAGGTCGCCCCCCCCCCCCCCGCGTGCAACACCAAAATGTCAGGTGACCTATCCAAACGCGCACTGTGATGTACCTCCTGCAGCACTCTGCACCGACTCATGCCTCTAAAGCCCAACCACCTAATCACAGCTGTTTCTCAGTCAAAACATCCAGATAATGTATAATGGATACGAGCCCTGTCACATCCTGGACGACCCATTCCAAAAATGTGCTGAGAGCCTCAAACAAGGAGCAAGATAACGAACATCCCATGGGCAAACATCTATCCACAAAAAACTCGCCCTCCCAGTAACAACCCAACAACCTAACACTTTCAGGATGAACGGGCAACAACCGAAACGCTGATTCCACATCCGTCTTAGCCAGCAATGCCCCTTTACCACACTGTCTGACCCACCGAGCCGCCTCATCAAATGATGTATAAACCACGGAACGCCCCAATAGCATCCATATAGCAAACCAAGGGAGAGCAATTCTCCAGTGCTTTCTCCCCTATTACGCTCGCCAAAATGGCGAATGCCTGCAGCCAATTAGTAAAAGTCTGCGGGATTAAGCGCCACCTTTTCTTTTCCTCCTCCTCCTTCTTACTATCATCCTTCTTACTTTTTTCCAGGTTAAATTTGACCAGAGGCAGAAGAGAAAAAATGTCGACATACTCATCTTTCCAAATTTTTTCCCTTACCTCTTTCTTGAGGTGTGCACCTAACGGACCCTCAAAACACACGTAAATCTCACCGTAAGACCTATCATCCAAATGAATTCTACACTCTTTTTCTTTTTCTGTCTGTACTGACACAGAAACGGGCTCGGGCAATTGGCTCGCACCCCCAAGTCTATTAACTATACTGTTCAACCCGCCCCATTGCAGGCTCACCCATGCGGCCAAATGGCCCAAAACTGCACTACTACCCCTTTCCAAACGCAACAATAACTCCATCACATTTGCTAAAACCTCACTCATGCTCTCACCAACCTGTTCCTGACTTGTACCCCCAGCCACTGACCCCCGATTAGCTCTTAAACCTGGGGATAAAAAATTCTGGGATAACGAAAAAGACATAGAACCCAACTCACCGGGCTGCGGAGGAGCTGTGGTCCCTCCAGCCGATATTCCCGACTCCAGCCTTCCATCCCGACTTCCGACACCTCCCGTTGGACCCTCTATCTCTTGAGGCCCGAGCACCGCTGAAGAACTGGATCCCGCCGACGCAGCCCTGTAAGGCCGAAAGTTACTGACATGCACTGGAGTTGAAGAAGGACCAAAGGGTTGTGTATGTGGGGACATATTAATATCACCCGACCCCCTGCCCGCCCTGCCCCCTGCCCGGAAGGTCTGTGTATTGGAATCCGGTCCCGAATTTGACGCTGCCCAAGGACCATCTGTAAGGGCCGGTAACAACACTTGCCTGTTATCACCGCCCGATTGCTGCCCATCGTGGATGATCCTGCTGTCTACTGTGTCTGCGGAGGCGGGCCGCCCGACCGGAGCATCTCCGAGGCGACCCCCTGTGACGTCACTGGTGCTGAGAGGACTGGTGCGCGTAGGGCCCTGTCCGAACGTGGGCTGCGGCCTACTAACCGCCGCGTGACACGCGCTGGCAAGTGGATTCCTCCCAGACCGGGGCCTGCTGCTGCGCTTCCTGACCGGCACCCGGCCTGGAGGGTCCCCGGAGGGGCTCCTGCGCCTGGGCTGTGTCTGGGGAGCTAAATCAGGCGACAGCCTGGCAGGAGGCCGCGCCCGACGGGAATGCCGCTCAGGCTGTGCTGACACAGCCACCGTCCCCGCTCCCCTTCCGACGATCGCCGCTACCTGCTCTTCCAGCCAGCCCACCGGGTGCGACTCTGCAGCCGCCCACAGGGATTCAAAAAGCTGCGCCGTGGACGCCATGAGGTACGCAGCACGATGTGGGGGAGACAACTCACCACCCTTGTAAGCGGGAAAAGGTGACGCCCCTCCCCTCCCTGGCACTTAAAACCCCCCCGTTAAACCCCTCCCAATGCTAATATCCAACCCTGGCTAGCGTCCAAGCCTGCGGGGAGGGGGCAGCTGTACTCTGGCCTGTCCTTTCAAAGTTTGCCCAATTTTTCGGACTGACTGGCCTTCATTTCTTAAAGTAATGATGGCCACTCGTTTTTCTTTACTTAGCAGCTTTTTACTTACCATAATACAAATTCTAACAGTCTATTCAGTAGGACTATCAGCTGTGTATCCACCAGACTTCTACACAACACAACTGATGGTCCCAAATCCATTTATAAGGCAAGAAATCCCACTTATTAAACCTGACAGGGCACACCTGTGAAGTGAAGACCATTTCCGGTGACTACCTCTTGAAGCTCATCAAGAGAATGCCAAGAGTGTGCAAAGCAGTCATCAAAGCAAAAGGTGGCTACTTTGAAGAACCTAGAATATAAGACATATTTTCAGTTGTTTCACACTTTTTTGAAAGCAAGTGTAGTATATAGGAATCAAGCACATATAGTGTGTATACTGTATATACAGCAAGCCCATGTAGGATATATACAGCAAGCACGTATAGTATATATACAGCAAGCAAGTGTAGCATATATACAGCAAGCACGTGTAGTATATATACAGCAAGCTCATGTAATAGATATACAGCAAGCAAGTGTAGTATATATACAGCAAGCAAGTGTAATATATATACAGCAAGCAACTGTAGTATATATACAGCAAGCAAGTGTAGTATATATACCGCAAGCAAGTGTAGTATATATACACAGAAAGCAAGTGTAGTATATATACAGCAATCAAGTGTAGTATATATACCGCAAGCAAGTGTAGTATATATACAGCAAGCACGTGTAGTATATATACAGCAAGCAAGTGTAGTATATATACAGCAAGCAAGTGTAATATATATACAGCAAGCAACTGTAGTATATATACAGCAAGCAAGTGTAGTATATATACACAGAAAGCAAGTGTAGTATATATACAGCAATCAAGTGTAGTATATATACCGCAAGCAAGTGTAGTATATATACAGCAAGCACTTGTAGTATATATACAGCAAGCAAGTATAGTATATATACAGCAAGCAAGTGTAGTATATATGTGGCGCCCCTGAGGGTTCGGTCGCCACAGAGGTATTGCATCTCACCCAGAGGTGTGGTACCTCACTCTCAGGTAAGGAAGGAGTATGGCTCAGGACCCTAACACTACATCCACTACACCACATTTCCGGGGGACAGGGCGATAATGCTCCTACGTGAGATCACAAGTGTCCCTTTTCCCTGGCTGGAGTGGGGAGGAACCACTTAGAGAGGGGGAACTATGTAGTGGATGGGTGGAGAACGTAGATCCTGGGAGCACTGAGTAGGAGGTATAAAAACAGGGAACCATCTTAGGTCAGAGAAAAGTCAGTTAGTGGTGGAGAGTGAAAGTGACAGGAGCAGGGGCTCTGCATGAGCTCTGCTCCACAGGCGGGCCAAGTCAGGAGGCCTGAGCCTGAAGGAGAAGGGAGAGACACTGGGAGCGGGAGAGGCTCCAGGACGAGGAGAGAAGGGACCCCAGGGGTACGGGCCGTGCAGCAAGCCACCCGTACGCCCGCCGCTGCCAGGAGGTAGGGGGGTCAGGACAAGAAGGGGATCCGGGTCCCCAGCCAGCAGAGAATACAGGACTCAACTGGGAACCGGAGGCGGCAGCACTTCAAGTACAGCAGGCCTTCCACACCAGCCACTAGGAAAGTTGCCGCATAGGGCCAGGGGACGGAACACACGTCGCCCGCCAAGGCCCGAGGACACTGGACAGAGATGCTGCTAGGTGTGAGGTACAAGGAGAGAGGCCAGTAAGGACACACAGAAGGAGATCCTGAAAAATACTCCGGAGTTACCTGAGGGTCGACCGGGCCCCACACTGCGTGAGCACAGGACGCCGTGGGCTCTTACACTGGCCCTGTAAGCGGAACTGTTTAAACCGTGAGTAAAGGATCTGGGACTGCGTCATCTGGACTCTGTGATCATTCTTGCACCGCGACACATTGCACCATCATCCACTCACGCTGCCCTGAAGCTACACTCCACCTGTGGGGAGTCACATCACCTTGCTGCACATACCACCAGCTTCAGCGGACTGCTCCGCAGCGGAGGTTACCAATAACCGTGACGTCACTGCTTTCTGGGTCTTCTATCCTTGGATTACGATATCGGAGAGAATGAGACACAGGACACGATGTATGTGTCAAACAAGCTCTAACTTTATTACAAAGCATAGGGTTTATATACACCCTGAAGGCAGGAAACGGATTTACCATATATGATCCGATTATACAATTTAGCACACAAAGACTGGTTTCTGTTCTCGTGATGTCTATGCTTGTGTTGAAACATCTAATCGGACACATTTAATTAGACACATTTAATCAGATACATTCTGATGACTAGCAAGGACACGTTAGTCTCTATTGATACAAGGAAGGAACATTTAGCTGTTGTTTTGACCTAAAGTAACTGTCAGACTTATATAGCATAGATGGGGCCTTTAAACTTGAGGGACCTCATCTTCTGCTATAACAACCGCAATCCACAGGTGGCGTAGTCGGACATTGATATTAGTGCACATAGGCTACCCTAGTTTGACCGCCCTGGGTCATGGACCGAGTCACCGCCACGGTGACTACAACCCCCAGCATCTATAAGGCCCGGCTCCGGATATCCCCACGGCCCAGGGGGCGCATCATATATAAAGCAAACAAGTGTAGTATATATACAGCAAGCAAGTGTAGTATATATACAGCAAGCACGTGTAGCATATATACAGAAAGCAAGTGTAGTATATATACGGCAAGCAAGTGTAGTATATATACAGCAAACAAGTGTAGTATATATACAGCAAGCAAGTGTAGTATATATACAGCAAGCACGTGTAGTATATATACAGAAAGCAAGTGTAGTATATATACAGCAAGCAAGTGTAGTATATATACAGCAAGCAAGTGTAGTATATATACAGCAAGCACGTGTAGTATATATAAAGAAAGCAAGTGTAGTATTTATACAGCAAGCACGTGTAGTATATATACAGCAATCAAGTGTAGTATATATACAGCAAGCACGTGTAGTATATATACAGAAAGCAAGTGTAGTATATATACAGCAAGCCCGTGTAGTATATATACAGCAAGCAAGTGTAGTATTTATACAGCAAGCACGTGTAGTATATATACAGCAAGCACGTGTAGTATACAGTATAGACCAAAAGTTTGGACACACCTTCTCATTTAAAGATTTTTCTGTATTTTCATAACTATGAAAATTGTACATTCACACTGAAGGCATCAAAACTATGAATTAACACATGTGGAATTATATACTTAACAAAAAAGTGTGAAACAACTGAAAATATGTCTTATATTCTAGGTTCTTCAAAGTAGCCACCTTTTGCTTTGATGACTGCTTTGCACACTCTTGGCATTTTCTTGATGAGCTTCAAGAGGTAGTCACCGGAAATGGTCTTCCAACAATCTTGAAGGAGTTCCCAGAGATGCTTAGCACTTGTCGGTCCTTTTGCCTTCACTCTGCGGTCCAGCTCACTCCAAACCATCTCAATTGGGTTCAGGTCTGGTGACTGTGGAGGCCAGGTCATCTGGCGTAGCACCCCATCACTCTCCTTCTTGGTCAAATAGCCCTTACACAGCCTGGAGGTGTTTGGGGTCATTGTCCTGTTGAAAAATAAATGATGGTCCAACTAAACGCAAACCGGATGGAATAGCATGCCGCTGCAAGATGCTGTGGTAGCCATGCTGGTTCAGTATGCCTTCAATTTTGAATAAATCCCCAACAGTGTCACCAGCAAAGCACCCCCACACCATCACACCTCCTCCTCCATGCTTCACGGTGGGAACCAGGCATGTAGAGTCCATCCGTTCACCTTTTCTGCGTCGCACAAAGACACGGTGGTTGGAACCAAAGATCTCAAATTTGGACTCATCAGACCAAAGCACAGGTTTCCACTGGTCTAATGTCCATTCCTTGTGTTCTTTAGCCCAAACAAGTCTCTTCTGCTTGTTGCCTGTCCTTAGCAGTGGTTTCCTAGCAGCTATTTTACCATGAAGGCCTGCTGCACAAAGTCTCCTCTTGACAGTTGTTGTAGAGATGTGTCTGTTGCTAGAACTCTGTGTGGCATTGACCTTGTCTCTAATCTGAGCTGCTTTTAACCTGCGATTTCTGAGGCTGATGACTCGGATAAACTTATCCTCAGAAGCAGAGGTGACTCTTGGTCTTCCTTTCCTGGGCGGTCCTCATGTGAGCCAGTTTCTTTGTAGCGCTTGATGGTTTTTGCAACTGCACTTGGGTACATTTTCAAAGTTTTCCAAATTTTTTGCACTGACTGATCTTCATTTCTTAAAGTAATGATGGCCACTCATTTTTCTTTACTTAGCTGCTTTTTTCTTGCCATAATACAAATTCTAACAGTGTATTCAGTAGGACTATCAGCTGAGTATCCACCAGACGTCTGCACAACACAACTGATGTCCCAACCACATTTATAAGGCAAGAAATCCCACTTATTAAACCTGACAGGGCACACCTGTGAAGTGAAGACCATTTCCGGTGACTACCTCTAGAAGCTCATCAAGAGAATGCCAAGAGTGTGCAAAGCAGTCATCAAAGCAAAAGGTGGCTACTTTGAAGAACCTAGAATATAAGACATATTTTCAGTTGTTTCACACTTTTTTGTTAAGTATATAATTCCACATGTGGTAATTCATAGTTTTGATGCCTTCAGTGTGAATGTACAATTTTCATAGTCATGAAAATACATAAAAATCTTTAAATGAGAAGGTGTGTCCAAACTTTTGGTCTATACTGTATGTACAGCAAGCACGTGTAGTATATATTCAGAAAGCAAGTGTAGTATATATACGGCAAGCACGTGTAGTATATATACAGCAAACAAGTGTAGTATATATACAGCAAGCATGTGTAGTATATATACAGAAAGCAAGTGTAGTATATATACAGCAAGCACGTGTGGTATATATACGGCAAGCAAGTGTAGTATATATACAGCAAACAAGTGTAGTATATATACAGCAAGCAAGTGTAGTATATATACAGCAAGCAAGTGTAGTATATATACAGCAAACAAGTGTAGTATATATACAGCAAGCAAGTGTAGTATATATACAGCAAGCACGTGTAGTATATATACAGAAAGCAAGGGTAGTATATATACAGCAAACAAGTGTAGTATATATACAGCAAGCAAGTGTAGTATATATATAGCAAGCATGTGTAGTATATATACAGAAAGCAAGGGTAGTATATATACAGCAAGCATGTGTAGTATATATACAGCAAGCAAGTGTAGTATATATACAGCAAGCAAGTCTAGTATATATACAGCAAGCACGTGTAGTATATATACAGCAAGCAAGTGTAGTATATATTCAGAAAGCAAGTGTAGTATATATACGGCAAGCAAGTGTAGTATATATACAGCAAGCACGTGTAGTATATATACAGAAAGCAAGGGTAGTATATATACAGCAAGCACGTGTGGTATATATACGGCAAGCAAGTGTAGTATATATACAGCAAGCACGTGTGGTATATATACAGCAAACAAGTGTAGTATATATACAGCAAGCACGTGTGGTATATATACGGCAAGCAAGTGTAGTATATATACAGCAAACAAGTGTAGTATATATACAGCAAGCACGTGTGGTATATATACGGCAAGCAAGTGTGGTATATATACAGCAAACAAGTGTAGTATATATACAGCAAGCAAGTGTAGTATATATACAGCAAACAAGTGTAGTATATATACAGCAAGCAAGTGTAGTATATATACAGCAAACAAGTGTAGTATATATACAGCAAGCAAGTGTAGTATATATACAGCAAGCACGTGTAGTATATATACAGAAAGCAAGGGTAGTATATATACAGCAAGCACGTGTAGTATATATACAGCAAGCAAGTGTAGTATATATACAGCAAGCAAGTCTAGTATATATACAGCAAGCACGTGTAGTATATATACAGCATGCAAGTGTAGTATATATACAGCAAGCAAGTGTAGTATATATACAGCAAGCAAGTGTAGTATATATACAGCAAACAAGTGTAGTATATATACAGCAAGCAAGTGTAGTATATATACAGCAAACAAGTGTAGTATATATACAGCAAACAAGTGTAGTATATATACAGCAAGCAAGTGTAGTATATATACAGCAAGCAAGTGTAGTATATATACAGCAAGCAAGTGTAGTATATATACAGCAAGCAAGTGTAGTATATATACAGCAAGCAAGTGTAGTATATATACAGCAAGCACGTGTAGTATATATACAGAAAGCAAGGGTAGTATATATACAGCAAGCAAGTCTAGTATATATACAGCAAGCACGTGTAGTATATATACAGCATGCAAGTGTAGTATATATACAGCAAGCACGTGTAGTATATATACAGCAAACAAGTGTAGTATATATACAGCAAGCAAGTGTAGTATATATACAGCAAACAAGTGTAGTATATATACAGCAAGCAAGTGTAGTATATATACAGCAAGCAAGTGTAGTATATATACAGCAAACAAGTGTAGTATATATACAGCAAGCAAGTGTAGTATATATACAGCAAGCACGTGTAGTATATATACAGAAAGCAAGTGTAGTATATATACAGCAAGCAAGTGTAGTATATACGGCAAGCAAGTGTAGTATATATACAGCAAGCAAGTGTAGTATAGATACAGCAAGCACGTGTAGTATATATACAGCAAGCACGTGTAGTATATATACAGCAAGCAAGTGTAGTATATATACAGCAAGCAAGTGTAATATATATACAGCAAGCACGTGTAGTATATATACAGCAAGCAAGTGTAGTATATATACAGCAAGCAAGTGTAGTATATATACGGCAAGCACGTGTAGTATATATACAGCAAGCAAGTGCAGTATATATACAGCAAGCACGTGTAGTATATATACAGCAAGCAAGGGTAGTATATATACAGCAAGCACGTGTAGTATATATACAGCAAGCAAGTGTAGTATATATACAGCAAGCAAGAGTAGTATATATACAGCATGCAAGTGTAGTATATATACAGCAAGCAAGGGTAGTATATATACAGCAAGCACGTGTAGTATATATACAGCAAGCAAGTGTAGTATATATACAGCAAGCACGTGTAGTATATATACAGCAAGCAAGTGTATTATATATACAGCAAGCAAGTCTAGTATATATACAGCAAGCACGTGTAGTATATATACAGCAAGCAAGTGTAGCATGTATATAGCAAGCAAGTGTAGTATATATACCGCAAGCAAGTGTAGTATATATACAGCAAGCAAGTGTAGTATATATACGGCAAGCAAGTGTAGTATATATACAGCAAGCAAGTGTAGCATGTATACAGCAAGCAAGTGTAGTATATATACCGCAAGCAAGTGTAGTATATATACAGCAAGCAAGTGTAGTATATATACAGCAAGCAAGAGTAGTATATATACAGCAAGCAAGTGTAGTATATATACAGCAAGCACGTGTAGTATATATACAGAAAGCAAGTGTAGTATATATACAGCAAGCAAGTGTAGTATATACGGCAAGCAAGTGTAGTATATATACAGCAAACAAGTGTAGTATATATACAGCAAGCAAGTGCAGTATATATACAGCAAGCAAGTGTAGTATATATACAGCAAGCAAGTGTAGTATATATACAGCAAGCACGTGTAGTATATATACAGCAAACAAGTGTAGTATATATACAGCAAGCAAGAGTAGTATATATACAGCAAGCAAGTGTAGTATATATACAGCAAACAAGTGTAGTATATATACAGCAAGCAAGTGTAGTATATATACAGCAAGCACGTGTAGTATATATACAGAAAGCAAGTGTAGTATATATACAGCAAGCAAGTGTAGTATATACGGCAAGCAAGTGTAGTATATATACAGCAAGCAAGTGTAGTAGAGATACAGCAAGCACGTGTAGTATATATACAGCAAGCACGTGTAGTATATATACAGCAAGCAAGTGTAGTATATATACAGCAAGCACGTGTAGTATATATACAGCAAGCAAGTGTAATATATATACAGCAAGCACGTGTAGTATATATACAGCAAGCAAGTGTAGTATATATACAGCAAGCAAGTGTAGTATATATACGGCAAGCACGTGTAGTATATATACAGCAAGCAAGTGCAGTATATATACAGCAAGCACGTGTAGTATATATACAGCAAGCAAGGGTAGTATATATACAGCAAGCACGTGTAGTATATATACAGCAAGCAAGTGTAGTATATATACAGCAAGCAAGAGTAGTATATATACAGCATGCAAGTGTAGTATATATACAGCAAGCAAGGGTAGTATATATACAGCAAGCACGTGTAGTATATATACAGCAAGCAAGTGTAGTATATATACAGCAAGCACGTGTAGTATATATACAGCAAGCAAGTGTATTATATATACAGCAAGCAAGTCTAGTATATATACAGCAAGCACGTGTAGTATATATACAGCAAGCAAGTGTAGCATGTATATAGCAAGCAAGTGTAGTATATATACCGCAAGCAAGTGTAGTATATATACAGCAAGCAAGTGTAGTATATATACGGCAAGCAAGTGTAGTATATATACAGCAAGCAAGTGTAGCATGTATACAGCAAGCAAGTGTAGTATATATACCGCAAGCAAGTGTAGTATATATACAGCAAGCAAGTGTAGTATATATACAGCAAGCAAGAGTAGTATATATACAGCAAGCAAGTGTAGTATATATACAGCAAGCACGTGTAGTATATATACAGAAAGCAAGTGTAGTATATATACAGCAAGCAAGTGTAGTATATACGGCAAGCAAGTGTAGTATATATACAGCAAACAAGTGTAGTATATATACAGCAAGCAAGTGTAGTATATATACAGCAAGCAAGTGTAGTATAT
The DNA here is from genome assembly GCF_046119375.1 of Phyllobates terribilis. NCBI lineage: Eukaryota > Metazoa > Chordata > Amphibia > Anura > Dendrobatidae > Phyllobates > Phyllobates terribilis. The sequence continues at coordinate 84,555 of NW_027364330.1, forward strand.
ATACAGCAAGCAAGTGTAGTATATATACAGCAAGCACGTGTAGTATATATACAGCAAACAAGTGTAGTATATATACAGCAAGCAAGTGTAGTATATATACAGCAAGCAAGTGTAGTATATATACAGCAAACAAGTGTAGTATATATACAGCAAGCAAGTGTAGTATATATACAGCAAGCACGTGTAGTATATATACAGAAAGCAAGTGTAGTATATATACAGCAAGCAAGTGTAGTATATACGGCAAGCAAGTGTAGTATATATACAGCAAACAAGTGTAGTATATATACAGCAAGCAAGTGTAGTATATATACAGCAAGCAAGTGTAGTATATATACAGCAAGCACATGTAGTATATATACAGCAAGCACGTGTAGTATATATACAGCAAGCAAGTGTAGTATATATACAGCAAGCACGTGTAGTATATATACAGCAAGCAAGTGTAATATATATACAGCAAGCACGTGTAGTATATATACAGCAAGCAAGTGTAGTATATATACAGCAAGCAAGTGTAGTATATATACGGCAAGCACGTGTAGTATATATACAGCAAGCAAGTGCAGTATATATACAGCAAGCACGTGTAGTATATATACAGCAAGCAAGGGTAGTATATATACAGCAAGCACGTGTAGTATATATACAGCAAGCAAGTGTAGTATATATACAGCAAGCAAGGGTAGTATATATACAGCAAGCACGTGTAGTATATATACAGCAAGCAAGTGTAGTATATATACAGCAAGCACGTGTAGTATATATACAGCAAGCAAGTGTATTATATATACAGCAAGCAAGTCTAGTATATATACAGCAAGCACGTGTAGTATATATACAGCAAGCAAGTGTAGCATGTATATAGCAAGCAAGTGTAGTATATATACCGCAAGCAAGTGTAGTATATATACAGCAAGCAAGTGTAGTATATATACGGCAAGCAAGTGTAGTATATATACAGCAAGCAAGTGTAGCATGTATACAGCAAGCAAGTGTAGTATATATACCGCAAGCAAGTGTAGTATATATACAGCAAGCAAGTGTAGTATATATACAGCAAGCACGTGTAGTATATATACGGCAAGCAAGTGTAGTATATATACAGCAAGCAAGTGTAGCATGTATACAGCAAGCAAGTGTAGTATATATACCGCAAGCAAGTGTAGTATATATACAGCAAGCAAGTGTAGTATATATACAGCAAGCACGTGTAGTGTATATACAGCAAGCAAGTGTAGTATATATACAGCAAGCAAGTGTAGTATATATACAGGAGCCCGTGTACAGTCATGGCCAAAAGTTTTGAGAATGACACCAAAATTCTATTTTCCCATGATCTGCTGGCCTCTGGTTTTTATTAGTGTTTGTCTGATGTTTATATCACATACAGAAATATAATTGCAATCATATTATGAGGACCAATAGGTTATATTGACAGTTAGAATGAGTTAATGCAGCAAGTCAATATTTGCAGTGTTGCCCCTTCTTCTCCAAGACCTCTGTAATTCTCCCTGGCATGCTCTCAATCAACTTCTGGACCAAATCCTGACTGATAGCAGTCCATTCTTGCATAATCAATGCTTGCATTTTGCCAGAATTTGTTGGTTTTTGTTTGTCCACCCGTCTCTTGATGATTGACCACAAGTTCTCAATGGGATTAAGATCTGGGGAGTTTCCAGGCCATGGACCCAAAATCTCTATGTTTTGTTCCATGAGCCATTTTGTTATCACCTTTGCTTTATGGCAAGGTGCTCCATCATGCTGGAAAAGGCATTGTTGGGCGCCAAACTGCTCTTGGACGGTTGGGAGAAGTTGCTCTTGGAGGACATTCTGGTACCATTCTTTATTCATGGCTGTGTTTTTAGGCAAGACTGTGAGTGAGCCGATTCCCTTGGCTGAGAAGCAACCCCACACATGAATGGTTTCAGGATGCTTTACAGTTGGCATGAGACAAGACTGGTGGCAGCGCTCACCTCTTCTTCTCCGAATAAGCTGTTTTCCAGATGTCCCAAACAATCGAAAAGGGGATTCATCAGAGAAAATGACTTTGCCCCAGTCCTCAGCAGTCCACTCCCTGTACCTTTTACAGACTATCAGTCGGTCCCTGATGTTTTTTCTGGAGAGAAGTGGCTTCTTTGCTGCCCTCCTTGAAACCAGCCCTTGCTCAAAGAGTCTCCGACTCACAGTGCGTGCAGAAGCACTCACACCAGCCTGCTGCCATTCCTGAGCAAGCTCGGCACTGCTGGTAGTCCGATCCCGCAGCTGAAACAGTTTTAAGATACGGTCCTGGCGCTTGCTGGTCTTTCTTGGGCGCCCTGGAGCCTTTTTGACAACAATGGAAGCTCTCTCCTTGAAGTTCTTGATGATGCGATAGATTGTTGACTGAGGTGCAATCTTTGTAGCTGCGATACTCTTCCCTGTTAGGCCATTTTTGTGCAGTGCAATGATGGCTGCACGTGTTTCTTTAGAGATAACCATGGTTAACTGAAGAGAAACAATGATACCAAGAACCAGCCTCCTTTTAAAGTGTCCAGTGATGTCATTCTTACTTAATCATGACTGATTGATCGCCAGCCCTGTCCTCATCAACACCCACACCTGTGTTAATGGATCAATCACTAAAACGATGTTAGCTGCTCCTTTTAAGGCAGGACTGCAATGATGTTGAAATGTGTTTTGGGGGTTAAAGTTCATTTTTTGGGCAAATATTGACTTTGCAAGTACAGTAATTGCTGTTAAGCTGATCACTCTTTGACATTCAGGAGTATATGCAAATTACCATTACAAAAAATGAAGCAGTAAACTTTGGAAAAATTACTATTTGTCTCACTCTCAATACTTTTGGCCATGACTGTAGTATATATACAGCATGCAAGTGTAGTATATACACAGCATGCAAGTGTAGTATATATACAGCAAGCACGTGTAGTATATATACAGCAAGCTCGTGTACTATATATACAGCAAGCATGTGTAGTATATATACAGCATGCAAGTGTAGTATATATACAGCAAGCACGTGTAGTATATATACAGCAAGCTCGTGTACTATATATACAGCAAGCATGTGTAGTATATATACAGCATGCAAGTGTAGTATATATATACAGCAAGCACGTGTAGTATATATACAGCATGCAAGTGTAGTATATATACAGCAAGCACGTGTAGTATATATACAGCATGCAAGTGTAGTATATATACAGCAAGCAAGTGTAGTATATATACGGCAAGCAAGTGTAGTATATATACAGCAAGCAAGTGTAGTATATATACAGCAAGCAAGTGTAGTATATATACATCAAGCACGTGTAGTATATATACAGCATGCAAGTGTAGTATATATACAGCAAGCAAGTGTAGTATATATACATCAAGCAAGTGTAGTATATATACAGCATGCAAGTGTAGCATATATACAGCAAGCACGTGTAGTATATATATACAGCAAGCAAGTGTAGTATATATACCGCAAGCAAGAGTAGTATATATACAGCAAGCAAGTCTAGTTTATATACAGCAAGCACGTGTAGTATATATACAGCAAGCAAGTGTAGTATATATACAGCAAGCAAGTGTAGTATATATATACAGCAAGCAAGTGTAGTATATATACCGCAAGCAAGAGTAGTATATATACAGCAAGAAAGTGTAGTATATATACAGCAAGCAAGAGTAGTATATATACAGCAAGCAAGTCTAGTATATATACAGCAAGCACGTGTAGTATATATACAGCAAGAAAGTGTAGTATATATACAGCAAGCAAGAGTAGTATATATACAGCAAGCAAGTCTAGTATATATACAGCAAGCACGTGTAGTATATATACAGCAAGCAAGTGTAGTATATATACAGCAAGCAAGTGTAGTATATATACAGCAAGCACGTGTAGCATATATACAGCAAGCAAGTGTAGTATATATACAGCAAGCAAGTGTAGTATATATACAGCAAGCAAGTGTAGTATATATACAGCAAGCACGTGTAGCATATATACAGCAAGCAAGTGTATTATATATACAGCAAGCAAGTGTAGTATATATATACAGCAAGCATGTGTAGTATATACAGCAAGCAAGTGTAGTATATATACCGCAAGCAAGAGTAGTATATATACAGCATGCAAGTGTAGTATATATACAGCAAGCAAGTGTAGTATATATATACAGCAAGGAAGTGTAGTATATATACCGCAAGCAAGAGTAGTATATATACAGCAAGCAAGTCTAGTATATATACAGCAAGCATGTGTAGTATATATACAGCAAGCAAGTGTAGTATATATATACAGCAAGCAAGTGTAGTATATATACCGCAAGCAAGAGTAGTATATATACAGCAAGCAAGTCTAGTATATATACAGCAAGCACGTGTAGTATATATACAGCAAGCAAGTGTAGTATATATACAGCAAGCAAGTGTAGTATATATACAGCAAGCACGTGTAGTATATAAACAGCATGCAAGTGTAGTATATATACAGCAAGCAAGAGTAGTATATATACAGCAAGCACGTGTAGTGTATATACAGCAAGCACATGTAGTATATATACGGCAAGCAAGTGTAGTATATATACAGCAAGCAAGTGTAGTATATATACAGCAAGCACGTGTAGTGTATATACAGCAAGCACATGTAGTATATATACGGCAAGCAAGTGTAGTATATATACAGCAAGCAAGTGTAGTATATATACAGCAAGCAAGTGTAGTATATATACAGCAAGCAAGTGTAGTATATATACAGCAAGCAAGAGTAGTATATCTACAGCAAGCACGTGTAGTATATATACAGCAAGCACGTGTAGTGTATATACAGCAAGCACATGTAGTATATATACGGCAAGCAAGTGTAGTATATATACAGCAAGCAAGTGTAGTATATATACAGCAAGCAAGTGTAGTATATATACAGCAAGCACGTGTAGTATATATACAGCAAGCAAGTGTAGTATATATACGGCATGCAAGTGTAGTATATATGCAGCAAGCAAGTGTAGTATATATACAGCAAGCACGTGTAGTATATATACAGCAAGCAAGTGTAGTATAAATACAGCAAGCACGTGTAGTATATATACAGCAAGCAAGTGTAGTATATATACGGCAAGCAAGTGTAGTATATATACAGCAAGCAAGTGTAGTATATATACAGCAAGCAAGTGTAGTATATACGGCAAGCAAGTGTAGTATATATACAGCAAACAAGTGTAGTATATATACGGCAAGCAAGAGTAGTATATATACAGCAAGCAAGTGTAGTATATATACAGCAAGCAAGTGTAGTATATATACAGCAAGCACGTGTAGTATATATACGGCAAGCAAGAGTAGTATATATACAGCAAGCAAGTGTAGTATATATACAGCAAGCACGTGTAGTATATATACGGCAAGCAAGAGTAGTATATATACAGCAAGCAAGTGTAGTATATATACAGCAAGCAAGTGTAGTATATATACAGCAAGCAAGTGTAGTATATATACGGCAAGCAAGAGTAGTATATATACAGCAAGCAAGTGTAGTATATATACAGCAAGCAAGTGTAGTATATATACAGCAAGCAAGTGTAGTATATATACAGCAAGCAAGTGTAGTATATATACGGCAAGCAAGAGTAGTATATATACAGCAAGCAAGTGTAGTATATATACAGCAAGCAAGTGTAGTATATATACAGCAAGCAAGTGTAGTATATATACAGCAAGCAAGTGTAGTATATATACAGCAAGCAAGTGTAGTATATATACAGCAAGCAAGTGTAGTATATATACGGCAAGCAAGTGTAGTATATATACGGCAAGCACGTGTAGTATATATACAGCAAGCAAGTGTAGTATATATACAGCAAGCAAGTGTAGTATATATACGGCAAGCACGTGTAGTATATATACAGCAAGCACGTGTAGTATATATACAGCAAGCAAGTGTAATATATATACAGCAAGCATGTGTAGTATATATACCGCAAGCAAGTGTAGTATATATACAGCAAGCACGTGTAGTATATATACCGCAAGCAAGTGTAGTATATATACAGCAAGCAAGTGTAATATATATACAGCAAGCATGTGTAGTATATATACCGCAAGCAAGTGTAGTATATATACAGCAAGCATGTGTAGTATATATACCGCAAGCACGTGTAGTATATATACAGCAAGCACGTGTAGTATATATACAGCAAGCAAGTGTAGTATATATACAGCAAGCAAGTGTAGTATATATACGGCAAGCACGTGTAGTATATATACAGCAAGCACGTGTAGTATATATACAGCAAGCAAGTGTAATATATATACAGCAAGCATGTGTAGTATATATACCGCAAGCAAGTGTAGTATATATACAGCAAGCACGTGTAGTATATATACCGCAAGCAAGTGTAGTATATATACGGCAAGCAAGTGTAGTATATGTACGGCAAGCATGTGTAGTATATATACAGCAAGCATGTGTAGTATATATACCGCAAGCATGTGTAGTATATATACCGCAAGCACGTGTAGTATATATACAGCAAGCACGTGTAGTATATATACAGCAAGCATGTGTAGTATATATACCGCAAGCACGTGTAGTATATATACAGCAAGCAAGTGTAGTATATATACCGCAAGCAAGTGTAGTATATATACAGCAAGCATGTGTAGTATATATACCGCAAGCACGTGTAGTATATATACAGCAAGCACGTGTAGTATATATACAGCAAGCAAGTGTAGTATATATACAGCAAGCAAGTGTAGTATATATACAGCAAGCAAGTGTAGTATATATACAGCAAGCAAGTGTAGTATATATACGGCAAGCACGTGTAGTATATATACAGCAAGCACGTGTAGTATATATACAGCAAGCAAGTGTAATATATATACAGCAAGCATGTGTAGTATATATACCGCAAGCAAGTGTAGTATATATACAGCAAGCACGTGTAGTATATATACCGCAAGCAAGTGTAGTATATATACAGCAAGCAAGTGTAATATATATACAGCAAGCATGTGTAGTATATATACCGCAAGCAAGTGTAGTATATATACAGCAAGCAAGTGTAGTATCTATACGGCAAGCAAGAGTAGTATATATACAGCAAGCAAGTGTAGTATATATACAGCAAGCAAGTGTAGTATATATACAGCAAGCAAGTGTAGTATATATACGGCAAGCAAGTGTAGTATATATACGGCAAGCACGTGTAGTATATATACAGCAAGCAAGTGTAGTATATATACAGCAAGCAAGTGTAGTATATATACAGCAAGCAAGTGTAGTATATATACGGCAAGCACGTGTAGTATATATACAGCAAGCAAGTGTAGTATATATACAGCAAGCAAGTGTAGTATATATACGGCAAGCACGTGTAGTATATATACAGCAAGCACGTGTAGTATATATACAGCAAGCAAGTGTAATATATATACAGCAAGCATGTGTAGTATATATACCGCAAGCAAGTGTAGTATATATACAGCAAGCACGTGTAGTATATATACCGCAAGCAAGTGTAGTATATATACAGCAAGCAAGTGTAATATATATACAGCAAGCATGTGTAGTATATATACCGCAAGCAAGTGTAGTATATATACAGCAAGCATGTGTAGTATATATACCGCAAGCAAGTGTAGTATATATACAGCAAGCATGTGTAGTATATATACCGCAAGCAAGTGTAGTATATATACAGCAAGCAAGTGTAATATATATACAGCAAGCATGTGTAGTATATATACCGCAAGCAAGTGTAGTATATATACAGCAAGCACGTGTAGTATATATACCGCAAGCAAGTGTAGTATATATACAGCAAGCAAGTGTAATATATATACAGCAAGCATGTGTAGTATATATACCGCAAGCAAGTGTAGTATATATACAGCAAGCACGTGTAGTATATATACAGCAAGCAAGTGTAGTATATATACAGCAAGCAAGTGTAGTATATATACGGCAAGCACGTGTAGTATATATACAGCAAGCACGTGTAGTATATATACAGCAAGCAAGTGTAATATATATACAGCAAGCATGTGTAGTATATATACCGCAAGCAAGTGTAGTATATATACAGCAAGCACGTGTAGTATATATACCGCAAGCAAGTGTAGTATATATACGGCAAGCACGTGTAGTATATATACAGCAAGCAAGTGTAGTATATATACAGCAAGCAAGTGTAGTATATATACAGCAAGCAAGTGTAGTATATATACGGCAAGCACGTGTAGTATATATACAGCAAGCACGTGTAGTATATATACAGCAAGCAAGTGTAATATATATACAGCAAGCATGTGTAGTATATATACCGCAAGCAAGAGTAGTATATATACAGCAAGCATGTGTAGTATATATACCGCAAGCAAGTGTAGTATATATACAGCAAGCACGTGTAGTATATATACAGCAAGCAAGTGTAGTATATATACAGCAAGCAAGTGTAGTATATATACAGCAAGCACGTGTAGTATATATACAGCAAGCAAGTGTAGTATATATACAGCAAGCAAGTGTAGTATATATACAGCAAGCAAGTGTAGTATATATACAGCAAGCAAGTGTAGTATATATACAGCAAGCAAGTGTAGTATATATACGGCAAGCACGTGTAGTATATATACAGCAAGCACGTGTAGTATATATACAGCAAGCAAGTGTAATATATATACAGCAAGCATGTGTAGTATATATACCGCAAGCAAGTGTAGTATATATACAGCAAGCAAGTGTAGTATATATACAGCAAGCACGTGTAGTATATATACAGCAAGCAAGAGTAGTATATATACAGCAAGCACGTGTAGTATATATACAGCAAGCAAGTGTAGTATATATACAGCAAGCATGTGTAGTATATATACCGCAAGCAAGTGTAGTATATATACAGCAAGCACGTGTAGTATATATACAGCAAGCACGTGTAGTATATATACAGCAAGCAAGTGTAGTATATATACAGCAAGCACGTGTAGTATATATACAGCAAGCAAGTGTAGTATATATACAGCAAGCAAGTGTAGTATATATACAGCAAGCAAGTGTAGTATATATACAGCAAGCAAGTGTAGTATATATACAGCAAGCAAGTGTAGTATATATACAGCAAGCAAGTGTAGTATATATACAGCAAGCATGTGTAGTATATATACAGCAAGCAAGTCTAGTATATATACAGCAAGCACGTGTAGTATATATACAGCAAGCAAGTGTAGTATATATACAGCAAGCAAGTGTTGTTTATATACAGCAAGCAAGTGTAGTATATATACAGCAAGCAAGTGTAGTATATATACAGCAAGCAAGTGTAGTATATATACAGCAAGCACGTGTAGTATATATACAGCAAGCAAGTGTAATATATATACAGCAAGCATGTGTAGTATATATACCGCAAGCAAGTGTAGTATATATACAGCAAGCAAGTGTAGTATATATACAGCAAGCACGTGTAGTATATATACAGCAAGCAAGAGTAGTATATATACAGCAAGCACGTGTAGTATATATACAGCAAGCAAGTGTAGTATATATACAGCAAGCATGTGTAGTATATATACCGCAAGCAAGTGTAGTATATATACAGCAAGCACGTGTAGTATATATACAGCAAGCACGTGTAGTATATATACAGCAAGCAAGTGTAGTATATATACAGCAAGCAAGTGTAGTATATATACAGCAAGCAAGTGTAGTATATATACAGCAAGCAAGTGTAGTATATATACAGCAAGCATGTGTAGTATATATACAGCAAGCAAGTCTAGTATATATACAGCAAGCACGTGTAGTATATATACAGCAAGCAAGTGTAGTATATATACAGCAAGCAAGTGTTGTTTATATACAGCAAGCAAGTGTAGTATATATACAGCAAGCAAGTGTAGTATATATACAGCAAGCAAGTGTAGTATATATACAGCAAGCACGTGTAGTATATATACAGCAAGCAAGTGTAATATATATACAGCAAGCATGTGTAGTATATATACCGCAAGCAAGTGTAGTATATATACAGCAAGCAAGTGTAGTATATATACAGCAAGCACGTGTAGTATATATACAGCAAGCAAGAGTAGTATATATACAGCAAGCACGTGTAGTATATATACAGCAAGCAAGTGTAGTATATATACAGCAAGCATGTGTAGTATATATACCGCAAGCAAGTGTAGTATATATACAGCAAGCACGTGTAGTATATATACAGCAAGCACGTGTAGTATATATACAGCAAGCAAGTGTAGTATATATACAGCAAGCACGTGTAGTATATATACAGCAAGCAAGTGTAGTATATATACAGCAAGCAAGTGTAGTATATATACAGCAAGCAAGTGTAGTATATATACAGCAAGCAAGTGTAGTATATATACAGCAAGCAAGTGTAGTATATATACAGCAAGCAAGTGTAGTATATATACAGCAAGCATGTGTAGTATATATACAGCAAGCAAGTCTAGTATATATACAGCAAGCACGTGTAGTATATATACAGCAAGCAAGTGTAGTATATATACAGCAAGCAAGTGTTGTTTATATACAGCAAGCAAGTGTAGTATATATACAGCAAGCAAGTGTAGTATATATACAGCAAGCAAGTGTAGTATATATACAGCATGCAAGTGTAGTATATATACAGCAAGCCCGTGTACAGTCATGGCCAAAAGTTTTGAGAATGACACCAAAATTCTATTTTCCCATGATCTGCTGGCCTCTGGTTTTTATTAGTGTTTGTCTGATGTTTATATCACATACAGAAATATAATTGCAATCATATTATGAGGACCAATAGGTTATATTGACAGTTAGAATGAGTTAATGCAGCAAGTCAATATTTGCAGTGTTGCCCCTTCTTCTCCAAGACCTCTGTAATTCTCCCTGGCATGCTCTCAATCAACTTTTGGACCAAATCCTGACTGATAGCAGTCCATTCTTGCATAATCAGTGCTTGCATTTTGCCAGAATTTGTTGGTTTTTGTTTGTCCACCCGTCTCTTGATGATTGACCACAAGTTCTCAATGGGATTAAGATCTGGGGAGTTTCCAGACCATGGACCCAAAATCTCTATGTTTTGTTCCATGAGCCATTTTGTTATCACCTTTGCTTTATGGCAAGGTGCTCCATCAGGCTGGAAAAGGCATTGTTGGGCGCCAAACTGCTCTTGGACGGTTGGGAGAAGTTGCTCTTGGAGGACATTCTGGTACCATTCTTTATTCATGGCTGTGTTTTTAGGCAAGACTGTGAGTGAGCCGATTCCCTTGGCTGAGAAGCAACCCCACACATGAATGGTTTCAGGATGCTTTACAGTTGGCATGAGACAAGACTGGTGGTAGCGCTCACCTCTTCTTCTCCGAATAAGCTGTTTTCCAGATGTCCCAAACAATCGAAAAGGGGATTCATCAGAGAAAATGACTTTGCCCCAGTCCTCAGCAGTCCACTCCCTGTACCTTTTACAGACTATCAGTCGGTCCCTGATGTTTTTTCTGGAGAGAAGTGGCTTCTTTGCTGCCCTCCTTGAAACCAGCCCTTGCTCAAAGAGTCTCCGCCTCACAGTGCGTGCAGAAGCACTGACACCAGCCTGCTGCCATTCCTGAGCAAGCTCAGCACTGCTGGTAGTCCGAACCCGCAGCTGAAACAGTTTTAAGATACGGTCCTGGCGCTTGCTGGTCTTTCTTGGGCGCCCTGGAGCCTTTTTGACAACAATGGAAGCTCTCTCCTTGAAGTTCTTGATGATGCGATAGATTGTTGACTGAGGTGCAATCTTTGTAGCTGCGATACTCTTCCCTGTTAGGCCATTTTTGTGCAGTGCAATGATGGCTGCACGTGTTTCTTTAGAGATAACCATGGTTAACTGAAGAGAAACAATCATACCAAGAACCAGCCTCCTTTTAAAGTGTCCAGTGATGTCATTCTTACTTAATCATGACTGATTGATCGCCAGCCCTGTCCTCATCAACACCCACACCTGTGTTAATGGATCAATCACTAAAACGATGTTAGCTACTCCTTTTAAGGCAGGACTGCAATGATGTTGAAATGTGTTTTGGGGGTTAAAGTTCATTTTCTGGGCAAATATTGACTTTGCAAGTACAGTAATTGCTGTTAAGCTGATCACTCTTTGACATTCAGGAGTATATGCAAATTGCCATTACAAAAAATGAAGCAGTAAACTTTGGAAAAATTACTATTTGTCTCACTCTCAATACTTTTGGCCATGACTGTAGTATATATACAGCATGCAAGTGTAGTATATATACAGCAAGCACGTGTAGTATATATACAGCAAGCTCGTGTACTATATATACAGCAAGCAAGTGTAGTGTATATACAGCAAGCCTGTGTAGTATATATACAGCAAGCAACTGTAGTGTATATACAGCAAGCAAGAGTAGTATATATACAGCAAGCACGTGTAGTATATATACAGCAAGCACGTGTAGTATATATACAGCAAGCACGTGTAGTATATATACAGCAAGCAAGTGTAGTATATATACAGCAAGCAAGTGTAGTATATATACAGCAAGCACGTGTAGTATATATACAGCAAGCAAGTGCAGTATATATACAGCAAGCAAGTGTAGTATATATACAGCAAGCAAGTGTAGTATATATACAGCAAGCAAGTGTAGTATATATACAGCAAGCACGTGTAGTATATATACAGCAAGCAAGTGTAGTATATATACAGCAAGCAAGTGCAGTATATATACAGCAAGCAAGTGTAGTATATATACAGCAAGCAAGTGTAGTATATATACAGCAAGCACGTGTAGTATATATACAGCAAGCACGTGTAGTATATATACAGCAAGCGAGTGCAGTATATATACAGCAAGCAAGTGTAGTATATATACAGCAAGCACGTGTAGTATATATACAGCAAGCAAGTGTAGTATATATACAGCAAGCACGTGTAGTATATATACAGCAAGCCTGTGTAGCATATATACAGCAAGCACGTGTAGTATATATACAGCAAGCACGTGTAGTATATATACAGTAAGCAAGTGTAGTATATATACAGCAAGCAAGTGTAGTATATATACAGCAAGCACGTGTAGTATATATACGTCAAGCAAGTGTAGTATATATACAGCAAGCACGTGTAGTATATATACAGCAAGCAAGTGTAGTATATATACAGCAAGCAAGTGTAGTATATATACAGCAAGCAAGGGTAGTATATATACAGCAAGCAAGTGTAGTATATATACAGCAAGCAAGTGTAGTATATATACAGCAAGCAAGTGTAGTATATATACAGCAAGCACGTGTAGTATATATACGGCAAGCAAGTGTAGTATATATACAGCAAGCACGTGTAGTATATATACAGCAAGCAAGTGTAGTATATATACAGCAAGCAAGTGTAGTATATATACAGCAAGCAAGTGTAGTATATATACAGCAAGCAAGAGTAGTATATATACAGCAAGCAAGTGTAGTTTATATACAGCAAGCAATTGTAGTATATATACAGCAAGCAAGTGTAGTATATATACAGCAAGCACATGTAGTATATATACAGCAAGCAAGTGTAGTATATATACAGCAAGCACGTGTAGTATATATACAGCAAGCACGTGTAGTATATATACAGCAAGCACGTGTAGTATATATACAGCATGTAAGTGTAGCATATATACAGCAAGCATGTGTAGTATATATACAGCAAGCATGTGTAGTATATATACAGCAAGCATGTGCAGTATATATACAGCAAGCACATGTAGTATATATACAGCAAGCAAGTGTAGTATATATACAGCAAGCACGTGTAGTTTATATACAGCAAGCAAGTGTAGTTTATATACAGCAAGCAAGTGTAGTTTATATACAGCAAGCAAGTGTAGTATATATACAGCAAGCATGTGTAGTATATATACAGCAAGCAAGTGTAGTATATATACAGCAAGCAAGTGTAGTATATATACAGCAAGCAAGTGTAGTATATATACAGCAAGCAAGTGTAGTTTATATACAGCAAGCAAGTGTAGTATATATACAGCAAGCATGTGTAGTATATATACAGCAAGCAAGTGTAGTATATATACAGCAAGCAAATGTAGTATATATACAGCAAGCAAGTGTAGTATATATACAGCAAGCAAGTGTAGTTTATATACAGCAAGCAAGTGTAGTATATATATGTAGCACCCTGAGGATTCGGCTGCTACAGGGGTATTACACCTCAAGCCAGAGGTGTGGTATTCCACTCCCGGGTAAGGATGGAGTGTGGAACTGAGCTCAGTAGGCTGCATGCACTACACACATCCCATTTCCGAGGAGCAGACCGACGGTACTCCCACTAGAGAAATGTGCAGGTACGACAGTGTCTGTTCCTGGCTGGAGTGGGAGGGGGGTGGAACATCCCAGTAGTGTAGGGGCAGATAGGGGGAGCAGTCTGGGTAGTGCTAGGAGCTCATTGGGTGCTGGTCACCTGAGCTCACACATAGAGGGAGTATATAAGGTGGGCACCATCTTAGGACAGGGTCTTTTGCAGAGTGAGGTCAGTCTGTCAGAGTTGAGTCAGAGAAGCAGAGCAGAGGAGAAGAGCAGCTCCAAGGCCAAGAGAGAGAGAGAGGAGAAAGAAAGACCCAGAGGGGGAGAAAGAAGGAACTCCAAGAGCCAAAATTAGACCAGAGGGTGAAGAGTTGGCAACAGGGTACCGGATCCCAAGCTGGCAGAGGCTACAGCACACCTTAGCCAGGAACCGGAGGTCGTGGGCAGGACCGATCTGCCACGATCACCCACTAAATCCACCCGGAAGGCAGACCAGGAATAGGGTCAGGGAACCCAGAGACAAGGGTTTACCACCAAGAGGCCCGAGGGAGCCGGACATAGGTGGATCCCTGGTGGGGAAGGCCAGAGAAGAGGACAGGACAGAAAGGGAGCTCAGGACCACGCTCCAGAATCACCTGGGGGTTGGCTGAGTCCAGGACCTGGTGGACGCAGCACGGCTCGGGTGGTCACTTAAGGCCGGAGTGACCAGAACAACTGCAGTAAGTAAACAAACCCTGAACTGCACAGCCCGACTCTGAGTCTCATTTCCATCCTCGCTGCACCACCACAACCCCCATCCTCTGCAACTGACCCCCTGAGGCTATACCCCTCCCGTTGGGGGTTATACTACCTGAGCTGCACATACATCACCAGCCTCAGCGGACCCTGCTGCAGCGGCGGCCGTATTGACCGCAATTCAACGGGTGGCGTAGTCGACACAAAAGAACATCTAGAAACATCATAAGGACTGCCACACACTGAGCTTGACACCCTGGGCACGGACCGGGTCACAGCCACTCGGAGACTACAACCCCCATCTGATCCGGCTCCGGGTATCCCCAACAACACTGGCCCAGGGGGCGCGTCAACTTTGGCGTAGTCGGCAGGATAACGTGCCCGCAACAACCGGGTACTGCGTGCCTGAAGAAAAGTACACCGTTACCTCAAAAAGAAGTCTCCTGCCGGTTCCGGAGGGTCCCCGCCATCGGGCCCCATCACAGGTCGTTTCCCGCCGGTTGTCGGCCATTTGCAGCTTTTTCCCGCCATTTCCAAAGATTTCCCGCCTTGGAAGAGCGGACGCCATTATGGGCGTGCCAGAGGGTGGCAAGAGGCCACCTCCCATCGTGGGCCAGGTCGAAGAATGGCGCCAAAAGCGGAAACCGCGCCCACCAACAGAGACTGTGATGCTGGAAGTGTCCATCAGCGTAAGAGAACTGCCCCTGGAACTGAAGTTGCCCCGGGACCACCCTCGATGTGGGCGGAGACAGAAGAAGAGAACAAAGATGGGTGTCGCCTGGAGCGGTCGGGAGAGAGCGCACCCGGAGACAAGACGTCTGGAAGAGAGTCCAGAGAAAGCCTACCCGGAGATGGAGGGAGAGTCAGGCAGCACCGACCCAGTGGTCAGGAGCCTGTTGAAGGTCGCCACTCCAGAAGGCCTGCTGGAGATCCTAGCACAGCTCCCCCGAGACCGGGAGTGTGCACAGACCGCGTTGGAGGGCCTCGCACGGAGGATGGCCCGGGTGCAGCGAGAGACGTTGGCGGAGTGGAGCCGAGAGATGGCCCAGCAGACCGAAACCCGTCAGCGGAGCACGCCACCTGAGACGAGGAGACAGACCGCCTCTGAGGATGGCGCAGGAGGAATGAAGGCAGGAGACGGCGCCGAGAAGGGAGCTGAACGGACGGAGGCAGGTAAAGGGGACGTCTCTACCCCGAACCGGGAAACCGCGTGCCTGCCCCAGCTCCCCGTCACAGAGCCCGAAATTTCCCCTGCCGTGCCCGTCGCTGCATCGTCACCGCCGCCGACTAGGCCTCAACCAGAAACTGCGGCCGCGACCCCTGTGACGTCACACGCCTCGACCTCGAGCGTGGCCAAGCAGGAAATACCACCGGCCTGGTCGCAAGGCCTAGTACCTCCGGGCGCCGCAATACCAACAGCGCCCCCTACCTCCGCGGAGCCACCGGCCTGGTCGCAAGGCCGAGTAACCCAGGGCGCCGCCGTTCTTACGGTGCCCTTTGCCTTTAGGGTGCCCCAAGCCTGGTCGCAAGGCCTGGTTAACCCGGGCGCCGCTACCATCAACGCGCCCTCAACATCTAGAGTGCCGCACCTGGGTGAAAATCTATTTGCCCAGCATACGTGCCCGGATGGGCAGCCCTTTGTATGGCCCCAGGAGTACATTCAGCTGGAACTCCAGAGAGCAAGGCCCATGTGCGAGCCCCTGATTCCGGCTCCGAAGCCTGTAAAGAGGACCTCACCCCCGCTGGAAGAGGCACAGTTTGAGTGGGACCCCACCGGAGAAGACCTCATGGGGTTCACTCAGGAGACTCGGGCGGCCGCAGCAGAGCGTGCAGAGTGCTGCCGGCAGCAGCTCGAGGTCTTCGAGAGGGAGCGGAGAGAGAGGCGGGTCCGGGAACAGCAAGCCCAGATAAGGAGCGCGGAGCAGAAGAGCCGGACCAGGAGGAATCCCCGTGCAGCTCATGGTCCCCCTTCCACCGGGACTGTGATAAAATTCAATATGCAGCACGGATGGGGCTTTATCAGAGACCATCATACCCCCGGCGACGTCTTTGTGACCCGCAGAGACGTAGAAAGCCATCTGCCGGAGGGACACAGAGGTCGTGACCTGTATGTAGGGGACGAGGTCACCTTCACCCGGCACAAGTGTGCCAAAGGACCCTACGCCCTCCATGTGCATCTCCTGACGGAGGAGGAGCTGCGGTGTGAGGAGGAGCAAGAGGACCCGGACGGGTCTGAAACTGAAACCAACCAACAAGAAAGAGCAGGAGGACGCCGTCGTTGAAGTACGGTAGAGAGAGACTGTACATAGTTACCCGTCAGGGTATAAGAACTGTTCTAGTTAAAATATAGTCCCCGTTGGGACCAGCCAATTGAACTGAATCCCGTGTGTCTCTATTCCCACTGACCGAGGACTGAGAGCGGTCATTCCTTTCCTAATACCTGGCCGAGGACTGAGAGCGGCCATATTCCCTTGTATATAGTTGCGCTTCCTAAAGCGCCCCCTACCGGTTTTATAGGAAACCGTGTTTCTTCAAGAGACTGTCGCACTTTACCCGGTCACAAGTTGCACCGTGGCCGGAGGAACAAGAGTGTTATTTATGATAAGTTTTATATGAAAAGTTTATGCTGATAATATATGATGTTTTATATGTTTATGTTTTATGAAAAAAAAAATGTATGTTTGTGGATGTTTATATCTTACAGCCCGAGGACGTGCTGTGATTTACCAGGGGGGAATGTAGCACCCTGAGGATTCGGCTGCTACAGGGGTATTACACCTCAACCAAGAGGTGTGGTATTCCACTCCCGGGTAAGGATGGAGTGTGGAACTGAGCTCAGTTAGCTGCATGCACTACACACATCCCATTTCCGAGGAACAGACCGATGGTACTCCCACTAGAGAAATGTGCAGGTACGACAGTGTCTGTTCCTGGCTGGAGTGGGAGGGGGGTGGAACATCCCAGTAGTGTAGGGGCAGATAGGGGGAGCAGTCTGGGTAGTACTAGGAGCTCATTGGGTGCTGGTCACCTGAGCTCACACATAGAGGGAGTATATAAGGTGGGCACCATCTTAGGACAGGGTCTTTTGCAGAGTGAGGTCAGTCTGTCAGAGTTGAGTCAGAGAAGCAGAGCAGAGGAGAAGAGCAGCTCCAAGGCCAAGAGAGAGAGAGAGCAGAAAGAAAGACCCAGAGGGGGAGAAAGAAGGAACTCCAAGAGCCCAAATTAGACCAGAGGGTGAAGAGTTGGCAACAGGGTACCGGATCCCAAGCTGGCAGAGGCTACAGCACACCTTAGCCAGGAACCGGAGGTCGTGGGCAGGACCGATCTGCCACGATCACCCACTAAATCCACCCGGAAGGCAGACCAGGAATAGGGTCAGGGAACCCAGAGACAAGGGTTTACCACCAAGAGGCCCGAGGGAGCCGGACATAGGTGGATCCCTGGTGGGGAAGGCCAGAGAAGAGGACAGGACAGAAAGGGAGCTCAGGACCACGCTCCAGAATCACCTGGGGGTTGGCTGAGTCCAGGACCTGGTGGACGCAGCACGGCTCGGGTGGTCACTTAAGGCCGGAGTGACCAGAACAACTGCAGTAAGTAAACAAACCCTGAACTGCACAGCCCGACTCTGAGTCTCATTTCAATCCTCGCTGCACCATCACAACCCCCATCCTCTGCAACTGACCCCCTGAGGCTATACCCCTCCCGTTGTGGGTTATACTACCTGAGCTGCACATACATCACCAGCCTCAGCGGACCCTGCTGCAGCGGCGGCCGTATTGACCGCAATTCAACGGGTGGCGTAGTCGACATAAAAGAACATCTAGTAACATCTATAAGGACTGCCACACACTGAGCTTGACACCCTGGGCACGGACGGGGTCACCGCCACTCGGAGACTACAACCCCCATCTGATCCGGCTCCGGGTAATCCCCAAACAGCACTGGCCCAGGGGGCGCGTCATATACAGCAAGCAAGTGTAGTATATATACAGCAAGCAAGTGTAGTATATATACAGCAAGCAAGTGTAGTATATATACAGCAAGCACGTGTAGTTTATATACAGCAAGCAAGTGTAGTATATATACAGCAAGCAAGTGTAGTATATATACAGCAAGCAAATGTAGTATATATACAGCTAGCACGTGTAGTATATATACAGCAAGCAAGTGTAGTTTATATACAGCAAGCAAGTGTAGTATATATACAGCAAGCACGTGTAGTATATATACAGCAAGCACGTGTAGTATATATACAGCAAGCAAGTGTAGTATATATACAGCAAGCAAGTGTAGTTTATATACAGCAAGCAAGTGTAGTATATATACAGCAAGCATGTGTAGTATATATACAGCAAGCAAGTGTAGTATATATACAGCAAGCAAATGTAGTATATATACAGCTAGCACGTGTAGTATATATACAGCAAGCAAGTTTAGTTTATATACAGCAAGCAAGTGTAGTATATATACAGCAAGCACGTGTAGTATATATACAGCAAGCACGTGTAGTATATATACAGCAAGCAAGTGTAGTATATATACAGCAAGCACGTGTAGTATATATACAGCAAGCACGTGTAGTATATATACAGCAAGCAAGTCTAGTATATATACAGCAAGCAAGTGTTGTTTATATACAGCAAGCAAGTGTAGTATATATACAGCAAGCAAGTGTAGTATATATACAGCAA
Source organism: Phyllobates terribilis (assembly GCF_046119375.1). Taxonomy (NCBI): domain Eukaryota; kingdom Metazoa; phylum Chordata; class Amphibia; order Anura; family Dendrobatidae; genus Phyllobates; species Phyllobates terribilis. The sequence goes on from NW_027364330.1 coordinate 104,283, forward strand.
GCAAGTGTAGTATATATACAGCATGCAAGTGTAGCATATATACAGGAAGCACGTGTAGCATATATACAGCAAGCAAGTGTAGTATATATACAGCATGCACGTGTAGTATATATACAGCAAGCACGTGTAGTATATATACAGCAAGCAAGTGTAGTATATATACAACAAGCAAGTGTTGTTTATATACAGCAAGCAAGTGTAGTATATATACAGCAAGCAAGTGTAGTATATATACAGCAAGCAAGTGTAGTATATATACAGCATGCAAGTGTAGCATATATACAGCAAGCATGTGTAGTATATATACAGCAAGCACGTGTAGTATATATACAGCAAGCAAGTGTAGTATATATACAGCATGCAAGTGTAGTATATATACAGCAAGCACGTGTAGTATATATACAGCATGCACGTGTAGCATATATACAGCAAGCAAGTGTAGTATATATACAGCAAGCAAGTGTAGCATATATACAGCAAGCACGTGTAGTATATATACAGCAAGCAAGTGTAGTTTATATACAGCAAGCAAGTGTAGTATATATACAGCAAGCATGTGTAGCATATATACAGCAAGCAAGTGTAGTTTATATACAGCAAGCAAGTGTAGTATATATACAGCAAGCACGTGTAGTATATATACAGCAAGCACGTGTAGTATATATACAGCAAGCATGTGTAGTATATATACAGCATGCAAGTGTAGCATATATACAGCAAGCACGTGTAGCATATATACAGCAAGCAAGTGTAGTATATATACAGCAAGCAAGTGTAGTATATATACAGCAAGCACGTGTAGTATATATACAGCAAGCACGTGTAGTATATATACAGCAAGCAAGTGTAGTATATATACAGCAAGCACGTGTAGTATATATACAGCAAGCACGTGTAGTATATATACAGCAAGCAAGTGTAGTATATATACAGCTAGCACGTGTAGCATATATACAGCAAGCAAGTGTAGTTTATATACAGCAAGCAAGTGTAGTATATATACAGCAAGCACGTGTAGTATATATACAGCAAGCACGTGTAGTATATATACAGCAAGCAAGTGTAGTATATATACAGCTAGCACGTGTAGTATATATACAGCAAGCAAGTGTAGTATATATACAGCAAGCAAGTGTAGTTTATATACAGCAAGCAAGGGTAGTATATATACAGCAAGCAAGGGTAGTATATATACAGCAAGCACGTGTAGTATATATACAGCATGCAAGTGTAGCATATATACAGCAAGCATGTGTAGTATATATACAGCATGCAAGTGTAGCATATATACAGCAAGCAAGTGTAGTATATATACAGCAAGCAAGTGTAGTTTATATACAGCAAGCAAGCAAGTGTAGTATATATACAGCATGAACGTGTAGTATATATACAGCAAGCACGTGTAGTATATATACAGCAAGCAAGAGTAGTATATATACAGCATGCACGTGTAGTAAATATACAGCAAGCAAGTGTAGCATATATACAGCAAGCAAGTGTAGTTTATATACAGCAAGCAAGGGTAGTATATATACAGCAAGCACGTGTAGTATATATACAGCATGCAAGTGTAGCATATATACAGCAAGCATGTGTAGTATATATACAGCAAGCACGTGTAGTATATATACAGCAAGCAAGTGTAGTATATATACAGCAAGCAAGTGTAGTTTATATACAGCAAGCAAGCAAGTGTAGTATATATACAGCATGAACGTGTAGTATATATACAGCAAGCACGTGTAGTATATATACAGCAAGCAAGAGTAGTATATATACAGCATGCACGTGTAGTAAATATACAGCAAGCAAGTGTAGTATATATACAGCATGCAAGTGTAGCATATATACAGCAAGCATGTGTAGTATATATACAGCAAGCAAGTGTAGTATATATACAGCTAGCACGTGTAGTATATATACAGCAAGCAAGTGTAGTATATATACAGCAAGCAAGTGTAGTTTATATACAGCAAGCAAGGGTAGTATATATACAGCAAGCACGTGTAGTATATATACAGCATGCAAGTGTAGCATATATACAGCAAGCATGTGTAGTATATATACAGCATGCAAGTGTAGCATATATACAGCTAGCACGTGTAGTATATATACAGCAAGCAAGTGTAGTATATATACAGCAAGCAAGTGTAGTATATATACAGCAAGCATGTGTAGCATATATACAGCAAGCAAGTGTAGTATATATACAGCAAGCAAGTGTAGCATATATACAGCAAGCAAGTGTAGTATATATACAGCAAGCAAGTGTAGCATATATACAGCAAGCATGTGTAGTATATATACAGCAAGCAAGTGTAGTATATATACAGCTAGCACGTGTAGTATATATATGTAGCACCCTGAGGATTCGGCTGCTACAGGGGTATTACACCTCAAGCCAGAGGTGTGGTATTCCACTCCCGGGTAAGGATGGAGTGTGGAACTGAGCTCAGTAGGCTGCATGCACTACACACATCCCATTTCCGAGGAGCAGACCGACGGTACTCCCACTAGAGAAATGTGCAGGTACGACAGTGTCTGTTCCTGGCTGGAGTGGGAGGGGGGTGGAACATCCCAGTAGTGTAGGGGCAGATAGGGGGAGCAGTCTGGGTAGTGCTAGGAGCTCATTGGGTGCTGGTCACCTGAGCTCACACATAGAGGGAGTATATAAGGTGGGCACCATCTTAGGACAGGGTCTTTTGCAGAGTGAGGTCAGTCTGTCAGAGTTGAGTCAGAGAAGCAGAGCAGAGGAGAAGAGCAGCTCCAAGGCCAAGAGAGAGAGAGAGGAGAAAGAAAGACCCAGAGGGGGAGAAAGAAGGAACTCCAAGAGCCCAAATTAGACCAGAGGGTGAAGAGTTGGCAACAGGGTACCGGATCCCAAGCTGGCAGAGGCTACAGCACACCTTAGCCAGGAACCGGAGGTCGTGGGCAGGACCGATCTGCCACGATCACCCACTAAATCCACCCGGAAGGCAGACCAGGAATAGGGTCAGGGAACCCAGAGACAAGGGTTTACCACCAAGAGGCCCGAGGGAGCCGGACATAGGTGGATCCCTGGTGGGGAAGGCCAGAGAAGAGGACAGGACAGAAAGGGAGCTCAGGACCACGCTCCAGAATCACCTGGGGGTTGGCTGAGTCCAGGACCTGGTGGACGCAGCACGGCTCGGGTGGTCACTCAAGGCCGGAGTGACCAGAACAACTGCAGTAAGTAAACAAACCCTGAACTGCACAGCCCGACTCTGAGTCTCATTTCCATCCTTGCTGCACCACCACAACCCCCATCCTCTGCAACTGACCCCCTGAGGCTATACCCCTCCCGTTGGGGGTTATACTACCTGAGCTGCACACACACCACCAGCCTCAGCGGACCCTGCTGCAGCGGCGGCCGTATTGACCGCAATTCAACGGGTGGCGTAGTCGACACAAAAGAACATCTAGTAACATCATAAGGACTGCCACACACTGAGCTTGACACCCTGGGCACGGACCGGGTCACAGCCACTCGGAGACTACAACCCCCATCTGATCCGGCTCCGGGTATCCCCAACAACACTGGCCCAGGGGGCGCGTCATATACAGCAAGCAAGTGTAGTATATATACAGCAAGCAAGTGTAGTTTATATACAGCAAGCAAGGGTAGTATATATACAGCAAGCAAGGGTAGTATATATACAGCAAGCACGTGTAGTATATATACAGCATGCAAGTGTAGCATATATACAGCAAGCATGTGTAGTATATATACAGCATGCAAGTGTAGCATATATACAGCTAGCACGTGTAGTATATATACAGCAAGCAAGTGTAGTATATATACAGCAAGCAAGTGTAGTTTATATACAGCAAGCAAGGGTAGTATATATACAGCAAGCACGTGTAGTATATATACAGCAAGCACGTGTAGTATATATACAGCAAGCAAGTGTAGTATATATGTAGCACCCTGAGGATTCGGCTGCTACAGGGGTATTGCACCTCAACCCAGAGGTGTGATATTCCACTCCCGGGTAAGGATGGAGTGTGGATCTGAGCTCGGTAGGCTGCATGCACTACACACATCCCATTTCCGGGGAACAGGCCGACGGTACTCCCACTTAGAAATGTGCAGGTACGACCGAGTCTGTTCCTGGCTGGAGTGGGAGGGGGGTGGTACATCCCATGTAGTGTAGGGGCAGATAGGGGGAGCAGCCTGGGTAAAGATAGGAGCTCATTGGGTGCTGGTCACCTGAGCTCACACATAGAGGGTGTATATAAGGTGGGCACCAACTAAAATCAGGGTCAGATGCAGAGGATCAGATGCAGAGAGTCAGTCAGCTGCAGAGAACAAGTCAGGAGCAGAGGAGAGAAGAAAGACAAAGACCCAGAGTGAGAGAGGAGAAAAGAGAGAGACCCAGAGCACAGAAGAGAAGGACTCTGAGATCCCAACTCAAAGCACCGGGTGAAGAGTCGGCATCAGGGTACCGGAACCCAAGCTGGTGGGGGTAAAAACATTCCCCAGCCAGAGACCGGAGACCGTGGGCAGCGTCTGCCACGGTCACCCATCACATCCACCCAGAAGGCACACCACATGAAGGGTCAGGGAACCCAGGGCCAAGGGTGTCCCAACAGAAGGCCCGAGGGAGCTGGACCTAGGTGGATTACTGGTGGGGACGGCCAGAGAACGGGACAGAAAGAGAGCTCAGGGCCACGCTCCGGACTTGTTTGGGGGTTGGCTGGATCCAGGACCTGGTGGACGCAGCACGGCTCGGGTGGTCACTAGCAGCTGGAGTGACCAGTACAACATCTGCAGTAAGTAAACACCCTTAACTGCACAAACCGACTCTGTCTTCACTGCCGTCTGCACTACACCACCACAACCCCCATCCTCTGCGCCTGTCCCCTCTGAGGCTATACCCCTCCCGTTGGGGGTTATCCCACCAAGCTGCGCACCCACCATCAGCCTCAGCGGACCCTGCTGCAGCGGCGGCCACAGTGACCGCATCACAACGGGTGGCGTAGTCGACACAAAAGAACTCTTAATAACATCTGTAGGACTGCCACATAACACAGAGCTTGACGCCCTGGGCACGGGCCGGGTCACAGCCGCTCGGAGACTACAAACCCCCCCATCTGATCCGGAGCCGGGTATTCCCCTCAAAAAGGAATATGTCCCAGGGGGCGCGACAACTTTGGCGTAGTCGGCAGGATTACGTGCCCGCAACACCCGGGTACTGCGTGCCTGAAGAAAAGTGCAAGTTTACCTCAGAAAGAAGTCTCCCGCCGGTTCCGGAGGGTCCACGCCATCGGACTCCATCACCAGTCGTTTCCCGCCGATTGTCCGCCATTTCCAACTTGTTCCCGCCATCTGCAGAGTTTCCCGCCACTGGGCGACGCTTCCCGCCAAAACCGCAGATTTCCCGCCTTGGAAGAGCAGCGGACGCCATTATGGGCGTGCCAAAGGAGGGCAAGAGGCCACCTCCCATCGTGGGCCAGGACAGAAAATGGCGCCAAAAGTGGAAACCGCCCCCACCAACAGAGACTGTGATGCTGGAGGTGTCTGTCAGCGTGAAAGAACTACCCCTGGAGCTGACAGTCACCGAGTTGCCCCGGGACCGCCCTCGAAGTGGGAGGGGACGAAAGGAGAGAACAAAGATGGGTGCCGCCTGGAGCAGTCTGGAGCGAGCGCACCCGGAGACAAGAAGTCTGGAGAGGAGTAGCAGAGAAGCTCACCCGGAGATGTCCAGAGAGCAGAGCAGCACCGGCCCGCTGGCCAGGAGCCTGCTGGAAGAAGAGCAGAGCAGCACCGACCCGTTGGTCAGGAGCCTGCTGGACACCACGACCCCACTAGGCCTAGTGGAGGTCCTTGCACAGCTCCCCCGAGACCGGGAGTGTGCGCAGACTGCCCTGGAGGGCCTCGCACGGAGGATGGCCCGGGTACAGCGAGAGATATTGGCAGAATGGAGCCGGGAGATGGCCCAGCAAGCTGAAACCAAGACCCGGAGCACGCCAGCCAAGATGAGGAAACAGACTGCCTCTGAGGATGGCGCGGGAGGACCAAAGGCCGGAGACGGCGCCGAGAAGGGAGCCGAACGCATGGAGGCAGGTAAAGGGGACGTCTACACCCCAAGCCGGGACACCGCTTACCTGCCCCAGCTCCCCGTCGCAGAGCCCGAAAGTCCCCCTGCTGTGCCCGAAAACGCCATGTCACCGACGCAGACTAGGCCCCAACCGGAAGCCGCCGCCGCGACCCCTGTGACGTCACACGCCTCGACCCCGAGCGTGACCAAGCAGGAAGTACCACCAGCCTGGTCGCAGGGCCTAGAATTCCCGGGCGCCGCAACACCAACAGCGCCCCCTACCTCTGCGGAGCCTCCGGCCTGGTCGCAAGGCCAGGTAGCCCAGGGCGCCGCCGTATTAACGGTGCCCTTCACCTTCCAGGTGCCCCAGGCCTGGCCGCAAGGCCTGGGCAACCCGGGCGCCACCACCACCGCGCCCGCACCCGTAAAACCAAGGGTGCCGCGTCTGGGAGAGGACTTGTTTGCCCAGCACACGTGGCCGGACGGGCAGCCTTTCATCTGGCCCCAGAAGTATTACGAACTGGAGCACCAGAGGAGGGTTGGGGCTATGTGTGCACCCCTGATTCCGGCTCCGAAGCCCGTAATAAGGATCTCGCCCCCGCTGGCGGAAGCACAGTTTGAGTGGGACCCCACCGGAGAAGATCTAATGGGGTTCACTCAGGAAACTAGGGCAGCTGCAGCAGAGCGTGCGGAGTGCTGCCGCCAACAGCTCGAGGAGTTTGCGAGGGAGCGGAGAGAGAGGCGGGTCCGGGAACAACAGGCCCAAATAAGGAGCGCCGAGCAAAAGAGCCGGACCAGGAGGGACCCCCGTGCAGCGCACAGTCCCCGTACCACCGGGACTGTAATCAAGTTCAACCAGCAGCATGGGTGGGGCTTCATTAGAGACAACAACACCCCCGGCGACGTCTTTGTCACGCGCAGAGACGTGGAGTCTCATCTGCCGGAGGGGCACAGAGGTCGTGACCTCTACATCGGAGACGAGGTCACCTTTACCCGGCACAAGTGTGCCAAGGGACCTTATGCCCTCCACGTACACCGCCTGACGGAGGAGGAGTTGCGGTGCGAGGAGGAGGAGCAAGAGGACCCGGACGGGTCTGAAGTAACAACCAGCTGTAAGCAAAGAGCAGGAGGAAGACGCCGTTGAGTGCGGCAGAGCAAGTGATGTAAATAGTTACCCGACCGGGTACCAAAGAAACTGTTGATATATATATATATAGTCCCCGTTGGGACCAGCTGAGTGAACTGTTTACCCGTTAACCCCTTAATCCCACAGGCTGAGGACTGTGAGCAGCCATTCCCTTCCCTCTACCTGGCCGAGGACTGAGAGCGGCCAACTTCCCCTGTATATAGTTGCGCTTCCTAAAGCGCCCCCTACCGGTTTTATAGGAAAACCAGTTTTTCTAAGAGACTGTCGCACTTTTCCCGGACACACGTTGCACAGTGTCCGGAGGAGGAGCTAGAAGCAAGAGAAGTCTACGAGAATGTTATTTATGAAAAAAGTTTTATTGCTGATATATATGTTTTATATGTTTTTATTATGTTGTTTATGCAAAAATTGTATGTTTTGGTGTTTTTATGTCTTACAGCCCGAGGACGTGCTGTGATTTACCAGGGGGGAATGTAGCACCCTGAGGATTCGGCTGCTACAGGGGTATTGCACCTCAACCCAGAGGTGTGATATTCCACTCCCGGGTAAGGATGGAGTGTGTGTTAGAACCTTGCTGTTAGGTTTTTTTTCCTTTGCTGGTCACATGACCTTGTTGGCCTATTTAATCCTGCTCCGCCCTTCTGGCTTTGCTGGACTTCATTGTATATCTACTTTCTAGCTAGCCTGTGCTCTGTATCTAACTCTGTTAGTTTGCTTGGTCTACGGACCTCTAGGTTCTATCTATTTTGTTTGTTCGTCTGTCTGCTACTATTTCTGTTAGGAGGTGTCCCATATTCCTCCCAGTCCTTAGTACTTGTAGGGATTCCCTCCCCAAATCTATAGGTCTCCGTACAGACTAGATTAGGACTTTAGCAGGTCTGATCGCAGGATCAGGTTCCCTGTTACATCGTAGGGATTCAGCTGAGTCTTATAGTAGGGACAGATCTCCTCTCTTTCCTTAGCTTTGGTAGCAGAACATAACAGTAAGTCCAGCCTGTAAATTCTCTAAGGAAAGATTTTTTTTTGTTCCATCATGGTGTCGGTTCAGGATTTGGCTAAACACCTGCAGGGACTCTCTCTGGAAGTGGCCGAGCTCCGTCAGCACGTGAGTAACTGTCCTGGAGCATATTTCTTGGAGCCTAAGGTATGTTTGCCGGATTTATTTTTTGGTGAACATCGAGATTTTTTTTCATTTAAAAATGCTTGCTTATTGTATTTTCGTTTGAGACCCAAGTCCTCTGGGGATGAATCCCAGCGCGTAGGGTTCATAATGTCACTTTTGCGCAAGGAGCCTCAGGAGTGGGCCTTTTCTTTGCAACCTAGTGATGCATGCTTCAGATCAGTGGATAGTTTTTTTTCTGCTTTAGGACTATTATATGATGATCCTGACCGTGTCGCATCAGCTGAGACTGAGTTGAGACGTTTAAAACAAGGATCAGGTAATATGGAAAAATATTGTACACATTTTCGTCGTTGGTCCACTCAAACAGGGTGGAACGATTCTGCTCTGAAAAGTCTATTTCTTGCTGGGCTCAGTGAAAAGGTTAAAGACCTGCTAATTGCTTATCCTACACCTGAGGATTTGCAACAGGCTATGCAATTAGCTATACGGGTGGATAGAAGACTGCGTGCTAGGGTTAATGAGAGCAAATCCTCTGCTATGTCAGTTTCTGGTTATGATAATGTGTGTACTAACAGTGGTGAACCGATGGAGATTGGATCGGTGGCACCTCGCTCTCAAGAAAAACACCGTCGTTTTTCAGAAGGCTTGTGTTTCTATTGCGGGAAATCTGGTCATTTGATTAAAGGCTGTGAGCTTCGTATGAAGAAAGAAAAAAAAATGGTCAGTCACGCCCGTATTGCCTGTTTAAATTCCAAGGGTATATTTTTAGCTGCTTCCACGATTGCTCAGGAAAAATTAATGGAATTTCGGGTGTTTGTTGATTGCGGGTCTACACTGAATGTTATTGATGGGGGATTCGTGGAAAAACTCAATTTAAAACCTGAACCTTTATCATCCCCCATTGCTGTGGTTTCGGTGGATGGTTCCCCTTTGAAGAATATTACTCTCAAGGTCAGTGAATTTCCTCTCACTATTAATGGTGTTCACCATGAGAAATTGGATTTGGTAGTGTTGAATAACTTGCCTTCTCCAGTAATATTGGGTTTGCCCTGGTTAAAATTTCACAATCCTGTACTGGATTGGTCTACCAGTGAAATTAAATCCTGGAGCCATAAATGTTATGACAAGTGTTGTAACGGGCGTATTGCAGCTTTGGATAGGGGAGAATTGCCTGTACCTATTCAGGATTTTTGGAGAGTTTTTTCTGAGAAAGAATCGCAGGTTTTGCCTCCCCATAGAGACTATGATTGTTCTATTGAATTTGTCCCTGGAGCGACTCTTCCTAAAAGTCGTTTATTTAACCTTACTATTCCTGAGAGGAAGGCTTTGGAGGAATACATACAGACAAGTTTGGCCGCCGGTCACATTAGGCCCTCTAAGTCTCCTGTGGCGGTTGGATTTTTTTTTGTAAAAAAAAAGGACGGCGGTTTACGTCCTTGTCTGGATTTTCGTGAGATTAACAAAATTACGGTACGCAATCCCTACCCACTGCCATTGATTCCTGATCTGTTTAACCAGTTATTGGGGGCCAAGTGGTTCTCTAAAATTGACCTTAAGGGGGCATACAATCTGTTGCGCATGAAGGAGGGTGATGAATGGAAGACTGCTTTTAACACTCCTGTGGGTCATTTTGAGAATCTGGTTATGCCTTTTGGTCTTACTAATGCTCCTGCATTTTTTCAGAATCTGATTAATGACATCCTTAGACCTTTGATCGGTAAAAATGTGGTTGTGTATTTGGATGACAGATCTGGAGTCTCATTGGCGGAGCGTGCGTGAGGTATTACAGTTATTAATGGACAATTCGCTTTTTGCTAAGCTGGAGAAATGTGAGTTCGCTGTACAGAGAATTAGTTTTTTGGGCTACATTATCTCCAGCAAAGGTTTTGAGATGGATCCGGTTAAGGTTCAGGCTGTGCAGGAATGGCCTAGGCCTATTGGTTTGAAATCGATACAGAGGTTTTTGGGTTTCGCCAATTACTATAGAAAATTCATAAAAAAATTTTCTAGTATTGTCAAACCTCTGACTGATCTCACCAGGAAAGGTGCTGATGCGGTTCAGTGGTCTTCTGAGGCCATTGAAGCTTTTGTGTATCTCAAGGAGAGGTTCACCTCTGCTCCCATCCTTATGCAGCCTGATGTTACTAGGCCGTTTTTGGTTGAGGTTGATGCTTCCTCTGTGGGGGTTGGCGCAGTATTGTCTCAGGATAACGGGGATGGATTACATCCCTGTGCATTTTTTTCAAAAAAATTTTCGGAGACTGAATTGAATTACGATATTGGTAATCGGGAATTATTGGCTATTAAACTCGCATTTGAACACTGGCGCCACTTCTTGGAAGGTGCGGAATTTCCCGTTCAGGTTCTTACGGATCATAAAAATCTGATATATCTTGACGCTGCCAAGCGCCTGAATGCCCGTCAGGCTAGGTGGGCACTGTTTTTCTCGCGGTTTAATTTCTCCGTTACTTACATCCCTGGTACTAAGAATGTTAAGGCGGATGCCTTGTCTCGCAGTTTTTCTCCCATAGTCGGTGCTGAGAAAGAGGAAAACATTTTACAAGAAGGTGTTGTGATAGCTGCTTTAGACTCCGTTTTGGAAGATGAGATTCTTAAAGCTCAGGAGAATGCCCCATCTAACACTCCTCATGGGAGGTTGTTTGTGCCTGGGACCTTTAGGAGAGATTTGTTTGTTGAGTGTCACGAATCTCGGTTGGCAGGTCATCCCGGAATCTCTGAGACCAAGAGACTGGTGGGTCGCAGTTTTTGGTGGCCTGGATGGCAGAAGGAAGTCATTAAGTGGGTGCGCCAATGTACTATATGTGCTAGATCTAAGTCCTCACATACTCCTGCTGCGGGGTTGCTTTGTCCTTTGGAGGTCCCCAGTGCTCCTTGGACACATTTGGCTATGGACTTTATAACTGACCTTCCCCCCTCTGAGGGTTTTACTGTCATCTGGGTGGTCGTGGACCGTTTTAGCAAGATGTGTCACTTGGTTCCCTTCGTCAAACTGCCCTGCGCTAAAACTCTCGCTAAGGCCTTTGTCAAGGAAATTGTCAGACTTCATGGCGTTCCTACTGACATTGTTTCTGATAGGGGTCCTCAGTTCGTGGCTCGTTTTTGGCGTGCCTTTTGTGACAGGTTGGGAATTCATTTGTCGTTTTCGTCCGGATATCATCCTGAATCTAATGGCCAGACAGAAAGGAAAAACCAGGATGTTGAGCAGTTCTTGCGTTGTTTTGTGGCAGACAATCAAGAGGGGTGGTCTGAGTTTCTGCCACTTGCCGAATTTGCTCTGAACAATCATACATCTTCTTCTGCTGGTTGTTCGCCTTTTTTTTGTTGTTCTGGGAGACATCCGTCGTTTGGGTCGTTCTCCAAGTTGGGATCTGCCGTGCCTGAGGAGGAGAATTTTTCCGGTGATTTGGAAAGAGTTTGGACGGATGTGCGTGGTAATCTTCAGGAGGCCAACAGAAAATCTAAAGACTACTTTGATAGGAAACGACAGGAGGTTTTGTTCGCTGTTGGTGACATGGTTTGGTTGTCCTCTAGGAATCTGCGGTTGAGGATTCCTTCTAAGAAATTGGGTCCCAAGTTTGTAGGGCCCTTTAAGGTGCTTCAGGTTGTCAACCAATCTGCTGTTAGGTTGGAGGTTCCTACCTCCTGGAGAATTAATCCGGTCTTTCATGTCTCTCTGTTAAAAAAAGCTGTTGTGTCGGATGGTGACGCCTCTGCCTCTGTTCCTCCGGTGGTGGAGGACGGGGAATATGAAATTTCTCGCATCCTTGACTCTAGACGGTATAGAGGTAGTTTGCAGTATCTTGTGGCCTGGAAAGGTTTCGGACCCGAGGATAACTCTTGGGTGAGGTCAGATGATGTTTCCGCGTCCAGACTTATCAGAGCGTTTCACAGGAGATTTCCTGATAAGCCTGGTCCTAGGGGATCCGGAGGATCCTCTTAGAAGGGGGGGTACTGTTAGAACCTTGCTGTTAGGTTTTTTTTCCTTTGCTGGTCACATGACCTTGTTGGCCTATTTAATCCTGCTCCGCCCTTCTGGCTTTGCTGGACTTCATTGTATATCTACTTTCTAGCTAGCCTGTGCTCTGTATCTAACTCTGTTAGTTTGCTTGGTCTACGGACCTCTAGGTTCTATCTATTTTGTTTGTTCGTCTGTCTGCTACTATTTCTGTTAGGAGGTGTCCCATATTCCTCCCAGTCCTTAGTACTTGTAGGGATTCCCTCCCCAAATCTATAGGTCTCCGTACAGACTAGATTAGGACTTTAGCAGGTCTGATCGCAGGATCAGGTTCCCTGTTACATCGTAGGGATTCAGCTGAGTCTTATAGTAGGGACAGATCTCCTCTCTTTCCTTAGCTTTGGTAGCAGAACATAACACTTAACCCCGTGTGTCCCTAGTTCCTAATACCTGGCCGAGGACTGAGAGCGGCCATAATTCCCTTGTATATAGTTGCGCTTCCTAAAGCGCCCCCTACCGGTTTTATAGGAAACCGTGTTTCTTCAAAGAGACTGTCGCACTTTACCCGGTCACAAGTTTCACCGTGGCCGGAGGAACAAGAGTGTTATTTATGATAAGTTTTATATGAAAAGGTTATGCTGATAATATATGATGTTTTATATGTTTATGTTTTATGAAAAAAAATGTATGTTTGTGGATGTTTATATCTTACAGCCCGAGGACGTGCTGTGATTTACCAGGGGAAAATGTAGCACCCTGAGGATTCGGCTGCTACAGGGGTATTACACCTCAAGCCAGAGGTGTGGTATTCCACTCCCGGGTAAGGATGGAGTGTGGAACTGAGCTCAGTAGGCTGCATGCACTACACACATCCCATTTCCGAGGAGCAGACCGACGGTACTCCCACTAGAGAAATGTGCAGGTACGACAGTGTCTGTTCCTGGCTGGAGTGGGAGGGGGGTGGAACATCCCAGTAGTGTAGGGGCAGATAGGGGGAGCAGTCTGGGTAGTGCTAGGAGCTCATTGGGTGCTGGTCACCTGAGCTCACACATAGAGGGAGTATATAAGGTGGGCACCATCTTAGGACAGGGTCTTTTGCAGAGTGAGGTCAGTCTGTCAGAGTTGAGTCAGAGAAGCAGAGCAGAGGAGAAGAGCAGCTCCAAGGCCAAGAGAGAGAGAGAGGAGAAAGAAAGACCCAGAGGGGGAGAAAGAAGGAACTCCAAGAGCCCAAATTAGACCAGAGGGTGAACAGTTGGCAACAGGGTACCGGATCCCAAGCTGGCAGAGGCTACAGCACACCTTAGCCAGGAACCGGAGGTCGTGGGCAGGACCGATCTGCCACGATCACCCACTAAATCCACCCGGAAGGCAGACCAGGAATAGGGTCAGGGAACCCAGAGACAAGGGTTTACCACCAAGAGGCCCGAGGGAGCCGGACATAGGTGGATCCCTGGTGGGGAAGGCCAGAGAAGAGGACAGGACAGAAAGGGAGCTCAGGACCACGCTCCAGAATCACCTGGGGGTTGGCTGAGTCCAGGACCTGGTGGACGCAGCACGGCTCGGGTGGTCACTCAAGGCCGGAGTGACCAGAACAACTGCAGTAAGTAAACAAACCCTGAACTGCACAGCCCGACTCTGAGTCTCATTTCCATCCTTGCTGCACCACCACAACCCCCATCCTCTGCAACTGACCCCCTGAGGCTATACCCCTCCCGTTGGGGGTTATACTACCTGAGCTGCACACACACCACCAGCCTCAGCGGACCCTGCTGCAGCGGCGGCCGTATTGACCGCAATTCAACGGGTGGCGTAGTCGACACAAAAGAACATCTAGTAACATCATAAGGACTGCCACACACTGAGCTTGACACCCTGGGCACGGACCGGGTCACAGCCACTCGGAGACTACAACCCCCATCTGATCCGGCTCCGGGTATCCCCAACAACACTGGCCCAGGGGGCGCGTCATATACAGCAAGCAAGTGTAGTATATATACAGCAAGCAAGTGTAGTTTATATACAGCAAGCAAGGGTAGTATATATACAGCAAGCAAGGGTAGTATATATACAGCAAGCACGTGTAGTATATATACAGCATGCAAGTGTAGCATATATACAGCAAGCATGTGTAGTATATATACAGCATGCAAGTGTAGCATATATACAGCTAGCACGTGTAGTATATATACAGCAAGCAAGTGTAGTATATATACAGCAAGCAAGTGTAGTTTATATACAGCAAGCAAGGGTAGTATATATACAGCAAGCACGTGTAGTATATATACAGCAAGCACGTGTAGTATATATACAGCAAGCAAGTGTAGTATATATGTAGCACCCTGAGGATTCGGCTGCTACAGGGGTATTGCACCTCAACCCAGAGGTGTGATATTCCACTCCCGGGTAAGGATGGAGTGTGGAACTGAGCTCGGTAGGCTGCATGCACTACACACATCCCATTTCCGGGGAACAGGCCGACGGTACTCCCACTTAGAAATGTGCAGGTACGACCGAGTCTGTTCCTGGCTGGAGTGGGAGGGGGGTGGTACATCCCATGTAGTGTAGGGGCAGATAGGGGGAGCAGCCTGGGTAAAGATAGGAGCTCATTGGGTGCTGGTCACCTGAGCTCACACATAGAGGGTGTATATAAGGTGGGCACCAACTAAGATCAGGGTCAGATGCAGAGGATCAGATGCAGAAAGTCAGTCAGCTGCAGAGAACAAGTCAGGAGCAGAGGAGAGAAGAAAGACAAAGACCCAGAGTGAGAGAGGAGAAAAGAGAGAGACCCAGAGCACAGAAGAGAAGGACTCTGAGATCCCAACTCAAAGCACCGGGTGAAGAGTCGGCATCAGGGTACCGGAACCCAAGCTGGTGGGGGTAAAAACATTCCCCAGCCAGAGACCGGAGACCGTGGGCAGCGTCTGCCACGGTCACCCATCACATCCACCCCGAAGGCACACCACATGAAGGGTCAGGGAACCCAGGGCCAAGGGTGTCCCAACAGAAGGCCCGAGGGAGCTGGACCTAGGTGGATTACTGGTGGGGACGGCCAGAGAACGGGACAGAAAGAGAGCTCAGGGCCACGCTCCGGACTTGTTTGGGGGTTGGCTGGATCCAGGACCTGGTGGACGCAGCACGGCTCGGGTGGTCACTAGCAGCTGGAGTGACCAGTACAACATCTGCAGTAAGTAAACACCCTTAACTGCACAACCCGACTCTGTCTTCACTGCCGTCTGCACTACACCACCACAACCCCCATCCTCTGCGCCTGTCCCCTCTGAGGCTATACCCCTCCCGTTGGGGGTTATCCCACCAAGCTGCGCACCCACCATCAGCCTCAGCGGACCCTGCTGCAGCGGCGGCCACAGTGACCGCATCACAACGGGTGGCGTAGTCGACACAAAAGAACTCTTAATAACATCTGTAGGACTGCCACATAACACAGAGCTTGACGCCCTGGGCACGGGCCGGGTCACAGCCGCTCGGAGACTACAAACCCCCCCATCTGATCCGGTGCCGGGTATTCCCCTCAAAAAGGAATATGTCCCAGGGGGCGCGACAACTTTGGCGTAGTCGGCAGGATTACGTGCCCGCAACACCCGGGTACTGCGTGCCTGAAGAAAAGTGCAAGTTTACCTCAGAAAGAAGTCTCCCGCCGGTTCCGGAGGGTCCACGCCATCGGACTCCATCACCAGTCGTTTCCCGCCGATTGTCCGCCATTTCCAACTTGTTCCCGCCATCTGCAGAGTTTCCCGCCACTGGGCGACGCTTCCCGCCAAAACCGCAGATTTCCCGCCTTGGAAGAGCAGCGGACGCCATTATGGGCGTGCCAAAGGAGGGCAAGAGGCCACCTCCCATCGTGGGCCAGGACAGAAAATGGCGCCAAAAGTGGAAACCGCCCCCACCAACAGAGACTGTGATGCTGGAGGTGTCTGTCAGCGTGAAAGAACTACCCCTGGAGCTGACAGTCACCGAGTTGCCCCGGGACCGCCCTCGAAGTGGGAGGGGACGAAAGGAGAGAACAAAGATGGGTGCCGCCTGGAGCAGTCTGGAGCGAGCGCACCCGGAGACAAGAAGTCTGGAGAGGAGTAGCAGAGAAGCTCACCCGGAGATGTCCAGAGAGCAGAGCAGCACCGGCCCGCTGGCCAGGAGCCTGCTGGAAGAAGAGCAGAGCAGCACCGACCCGTTGGTCAGGAGCCTGCTGGACACCACGACCCCACTAGGCCTAGTGGAGGTCCTTGCACAGCTCCCCCGAGACCGGGAGTGTGCGCAGACTGCCCTGGAGGGCCTCGCACGGAGGATGGCCCGGGTACAGCGAGAGATATTGGCAGAATGGAGCCGGGAGATGGCCCAGCAAGCTGAAACCAAGACCCGGAGCACGCCAGCCAAGATGAGGAAACAGACTGCCTCTGAGGATGGCGCGGGAGGACCAAAGGCCGGAGACGGCGCCGAGAAGGGAGCCGAACGCATGGAGGCAGGTAAAGGGGACGTCTACACCCCAAGCCGGGACACCGCTTACCTGCCCCAGCTCCCCGTCGCAGAGCCCGAAAGTCCCCCTGCTGTGCCCGAAAACGCCATGTCACCGACGCAGACTAGGCCCCAACCGGAAGCCGCCGCCGCGACCCCTGTGACGTCACACGCCTCGACCCCGAGCGTGACCAAGCAGGAAGTACCACCAGCCTGGTCGCAGGGCCTAGAATTCCCGGGCGCCGCAACACCAACAGCGCCCCCTACCTCTGCGGAGCCTCCGGCCTGGTCGCAAGGCCAGGTAGCCCAGGGCGCCGCCGTATTAACGGTGCCCTTCACCTTCCAGGTGCCCCAGGCCTGGCCGCAAGGCCTGGGCAACCCGGGCGCCACCACCACCGCGCCCGCACCCGTAAAACCAAGGGTGCCGCGTCTGGGAGAGGACTTGTTTGCCCAGCACACGTGGCCGGACGGGCAGCCTTTCATCTGGCCCCAGAAGTATTACGAACTGGAGCACCAGAGGAGGGTTGGGACCATGTGTGCACCCCTGATTCCGGCTCCGAAGCCCGTAATAAGGATCTCGCCCCCGCTGGCGGAAGCACAGTTTGAGTGGGACCCCACCGGAGAAGATCTAATGGGGTTCACTCAGGAAACTAGGGCAGCTGCAGCAGAGCGTGCGGAGTGCTGCCGCCAACAGCTCGAGGAGTTTGCGAGGGAGCGGAGAGAGAGGCGGGTCCGGGAACAACAGGCCCAAATAAGGAGCGCCGAGCAAAAGAGCCGGACCAGGAGGGACCCCCGTGCAGCGCACAGTCCCCGTACCACCGGGACTGTAATCAAGTTCAACCAGCAGCATGGGTGGGGCTTCATTAGAGACAACAACACCCCCGGCGACGTCTTTGTCACGCGCAGAGACGTGGAGTCTCATCTGCCGGAGGGGCACAGAGGTCGTGACCTCTACATCGGAGACGAGGTCACCTTTACCCGGCACAAGTGTGCCAAGGGACCTTATGCCCTCCACGTACACCGCCTGACGGAGGAGGAGTTGCGGTGCGAGGAGGAGGAGCAAGAGGACCCGGACGGGTCTGAAGTAACAACCAGCTGTAAGCAAAGAGCAGGAGGAAGACGCCGTTGAGTGCGGCAGAGCAAGTGATGTAAATAGTTACCCGACCGGGTACCAAAGAAACTGTTGATATATATATATATAGTCCCCGTTGGGACCAGCTGAGTGAACTGTTTACCCGTTAACCCCTTAATCCCACAGGCTGAGGACTGTGAGCAGCCATTCCCTTCCCTCTACCTGGCCGAGGACTGAGAGCGGCCAACTTCCCCTGTATATAGTTGCGCTTCCTAAAGCGCCCCCTACCAGTTTTATAGGAAAACCAGTTTTTCTAAGAGACTGTCGCACTTTTCCCGGACACACGTTGCACAGTGTCCGGAGGAGGAGCTAGAAGCAAGAGAAGTCTACGAGAATGTTATTTATGAAAAAAGTTTTATTGCTGATATATATGTTTTATATGTTTTTATTATGTTGTTTATGCAAAAATTGTATGTTTTGGTGTTTTTATGTCTTACAGCCCGAGGACGTGCTGTGATTTACCAGGGGGGAATGTAGCACCCTGAGGATTCGGCTGCTACAGGGGTATTGCACCTCAACCCAGAGGTGTGATATTCCACTCCCGGGTAAGGATGGAGTGTGGATCTGAGCTCGGTAGGCTGCATGCACTACACACATCCCATTTCCGGGGAACAGGCCGACGGTACTCCCACTTAGAAATGTGCAGGTACGACCGAGTCTGTTCCTGGCTGGAGTGGGAGGGGGGTGGTACATCCCATGTAGTGTAGGGGCAGATAGGGGGAGCAGCCTGGGTAAAGATAGGAGCTCATTGGGTGCTGGTCACCTGAGCTCACACATAGAGGGTGTATATAAGGTGGGCACCAACTAAGATCAGGGTCAGATGCAGAGGATCAGATGCAGAGAGTCAGTCAGCTGCAGAGAACAAGTCAGGAGCAGAGGAGAGAAGAAAGACAAAGACCCAGAGTGAGAGAGGAGAAAAGAGAGAGACCCAGAGCACAGAAGAGAAGGACTCTGAGATCCCAACTCAAAGCACCGGGTGAAGAGTTGGCATCAGGGTACCGGAACCCAAGCTGGTGGGGGTAAAAACATTCCCCAGCCAGAGACCGGAGACCGTGGGCAGCGTCTGCCACGGTCACCCATCACATCCACCCCGAAGGCACACCACATGAAGGGTCAGGGAACCCAGGGCCAAGGGTGTTCCAACAGAAGGCCCGAGGGAGCTGGACCTAGGTGGATTACTGGTGGGGACGGCCAGAGAACGGGACAGAAAGAGAGCTCAGGGCCACGCTCCGGACTTGTTTGGGGGTTGGCTGGATCCAGGACCTGGTGGACGCAGCACGGCTCGGGTGGTCACTAGCAGCTGGAGTGACCAGTACAACATCTGCAGTAAGTAAACACCCTTAACTGCACAACCCGACTCTGTCTTCACTGCCGTCTGCACTACACCACCACAACCCCCATCCTCTGCGCCTGTCCCCTCTGAGGCTATACCCCTCCCGTTGGGGGTTATCCCACCAAGCTGCGCACCCACCATCAGCCTCAGCGGACCCTGCTGCAGCGGCGGCCACAGTGACCGCATCACAACGGGTGGCGTAGTCGACACAAAAGAACTCTTAATAACATCTGTAGGACTGCCACATAACACAGAGCTTGACGCCCTGGGCACGGGCCGGATCACAGCCGCGCGGAGACTACAAACCCCCCCATCTGATCCGGTGCCGGGTATTCCCCTCAAAAAGGAATATGTCCCAGGGGGCGCGTCATATATACAGCAAGCAAATGTAGTATATATACAGCAAGCACGTGTAGTATATATACAGCAAGCACGTGTAGTATATATACAGCAAGCAAGTGTAGTATATATACAGCAAGCACGTGTAGTATATATACAGCAAGCACGTGTAGTATATATACAGCAAGCAAGTGTAGTATATATACAGCAAGCAAGTGTTGTTTATATACAGCAAGCAAGTGTAGTATATATACAGCAAGCACGTGTAGTATATATACAGCAAGCAAGTGTAGTATATATACAGCATGCAAGTGTAGTATATATACAGCAAGCATGTGTAGTATATATACAGCAAGCACGTGTAGTATATATACAGCAAGCACGTGTAGTATATATACAGCAAGCACGTGTAGTATATATACAGCAAGCAAGTGTAGTATATATACAGCAAGCAAGTGTAGTATATATACAGCATGCAAGTGTAGTATATATACAGCAAGCATGTGTAGTATATATACAGCAAGCAAGTGTAGTATATATACAGCTATCACGTGTAGTATATATACAGCAAGCACGTGTAGTATATATACAGCAAGCATGTGTAGCATATATACAGCAAGCATGTGTAGTATATATACAGCAAGCATGTGTAGTATATATACAGCATGCAAGTGTAGCATATATACAGCAAGCACGTGTAGCATATATACAGCAAGCAAGTGTAGTATATATACAGCATGCACGTGTAGTATATATACAACAAGCACGTGTAGTATATATATACAGCAAGCAAGTGTAGCATATATACAGCAAGCAAGTGTAGTATATATACAGCTAGCACGTGTAGTATATATACAGCAAGCAAGTGTAGTATATATACAGCAAGCAAGTGTAGTATATATACAGCTAGCACGTGTAGTATATATACAGCAAGCAAGTGTAGTATATATACAGCATGCAAGTGTAGTATATATACAGCAAGCACGTGTAGTATATATACAGCAAGCAAGTGTAGTATATATACAGCAAGCAAGTGTAGTTTATATACAGCAAGCAAGGGTAGTATATATACAGCAAGCAAGGGTAGTATATATACAGCAAGCACGTGTAGTATATATACAGCATGCAAGTGTAGCATATATACAGCAAGCATGTGTATTATATATACAGCATGCAAGTGTAGCATATATACAGCAAGCACGTGTAGTATATATACAGCAAGCAAGTGTAGTATATATACAGCATGCACGTGTAGTATATATACAGCAAGCAAGTGTAGTATATATACAGCAAGCACGTGTAGTATATATACAGCAAGCAAGAGTAGTATATATACAGCATGCACGTGTAGTATATATACAGCAAGCAAGTGTAGTATATATACAGCATGCAAGTGTAGCATATATACAGCAAGCATGTGTAGTATATATACAGCAAGCAAGTGTAGTATATATACAGCTAGCACGTGTAGTATATATACAGCAAGCAAGTGTAGTATATATACAGCAAGCAAGTGTAGTTTATATACAGCAAGCAAGGGTAGTATATATACAGCAAGCACGTGTAGTATATATACAGCAAGCACGTGTAGTATATATACAGCAAGCAAGTGTAGCATATATACAGCAAGCATGTGTAGTATATATACAGCAAGCAAGTGTAGTATATATACAGCAAGCAAGTGTAGTATATATACAGCAAGCAAGTGTAGTATATATACAGCAAGCACGTGTAGCATATATACAGCAAGCACGTGTAGTATATATACAGCAAGCAAGTGTAGTATATATACAGCAAGCACGTGTAGTATATATACAGCAAGCACGTGTAGTATATATACAGCAAGCACGTGTAGCATATATACAGCAAGCATGTGTAGTATATATACAGCAAGCAAGTGTAGTATATATACAGCTAGCACGTGTAGTATATATACAGCAAGCAAGTGTAGCATATATACAGCAAGCAAGTGTAGTATATATACAGCAAGCACGTGTAGCATATATACAGCAAGCAAGTGTAGTATATATACAGCTAGCACGTGTAGTATATATACAGCAAGCAAGTGTAGTATATATACAGCTAGCACGTGTAGTATATATACAGCAAGCAAGTGTAGTATATATACAGCAATCAAGTGTAGTTTATATACAGCAAGCAAGGGTAGTATATATACAGCAAGCAAGGGTAGTATATATACAGCAAGCACGTGTAGTATATATACAGCATGCAAGTGTAGCATATATACAGTAAGCATGTGTAGTATATATACAGCATGCAAGTGTAGCATATATACAGCAAGCAAGTGTAGTATATATACAGCAAGCAAGTGTAGTTTATATACAGCAAGCAAGCAAGTGTAGTATATATACAGCATGCACGTGTAGTATATATACAGCAAGCAAGTGTAGCATATATACAGCAAGCACGTGTAGCATATATACAGCAAGCACGTGTAGTATATATACAGCATGCACGTGTAGTATATATACAGCAAGCAAGTGTAGCATATATACAGCAAGCACGTGTAGCATATATACAGCAAGCACGTGTAGTATATATACAGCATGCACGTGTAGTATATATACAGCAAGCAAGTGTAGCATATATACAGCAAGCACGTGTACCATATATACAGCAAGCACGTGTAGCATATATACAGCAAGCACGTGTAGTATATATACAGCATGCAAGTGTAGCATATATACAGCAAGCACGTGTAGCATATATACAGCAAGCACGTGTAGTATATATACAGCAAGCAAGTGTAGTATATATACAGCAAGCAAGTGTAGTATATATACAGCAAGCATGTGTAGTATATATACAGCAAGCACGTGTAGCATATATACAGCAAGCAAGTGCAGTATATATACAGCAAGCACGTGTAGTATATATACAGCAAGCAAGTGTAGTATATATACAGCTAGCACGTGTAGCATATATACAGCAAGCAAGTGTAGTTTATATAAAGCAAGCAAGGGTAGTATATATACAGCAAGCAAGTGTAGTATATATACAGCAAGCAAGTGTAGTATATATACAGCAAGCACGTGTAGCATATATACAGCAAGCACGTGTAGTATATATACAGCAAGCAAGGGTAGTATATATACAGCAAGCACGTGTAGTATATATACAGCATGCAAGTGTAGCATATATACAGCAAGCATGTGTATTATATATACAGCATGCAAGTGTAGCATATATACAGCAAGCACGTGTAGTATATATACAGCAAGCAAGTGTAGTATATATACAGCATGAACTTGTAGTATATATACAGCAAGCACGTGTAGTATATATACAGCAAGCAAGAGTAGTATATATACAGCATGCACGTGTAGTATATATACAGCAAGCAAGTGTAGTATATATACAGCATGCAAGTGTAGCATATATACAGCAAGCATGTGTAGTATATATACAGCAAGCAAGTGTAGTATATATACAGCTAGCACGTGTAGTATATATACAGCAAGCAAGTGTAGTATATATACAGCAAGCAAGTGTAGTTTATATACAGCAAGCAAGGGTAGTATATATACAGCAAGCACGTGTAGTATATATACAGCAAGCACGTGTAGTATATATACAGCAAGCAAGTGTAGCATATATACAGCAAGCATGTGTAGTATATATACAGCAAGCAAGTGTAGTATATATACAGCAAGCAAGTGTAGTATATATACAGCAAGCACGTGTAGCATATATACAGCAAGCATGTGTAGTATATATACAGCAAGCAAGTGTAGTATATATACAGCTAGCACGTGTAGTATATATACAGCAAGCAAGTGTAGCATATATACAGCAAGCAAGTGTAGTATATATACAGCAAGCACGTGTAGCATATATACAGCAAGCAAGTGTAGTATATATACAGCTAGCACGTGTAGTATATATACAGCAAGCAAGTGTAGTATATATACAGCTAGCACGTGTAGTATATATACAGCAAGCAAGTGTAGTATATATACAGCAATCAAGTGTAGTTTATATACAGCAAGCACGTGTGGTATATATACAGCATGCAAGTGTAGCATATATACAGTAAGCATGTGTAGTATATATACAGCATGCAAGTGTAGCATATATACAGCAAGCAAGTGTAGTATATATACAGCAAGCAAGTGTAGTTTATATACAGCAAGCAAGCAAGTGTAGTATATATACAGCATGCACGTGTAGTATATATACAGCAAGCAAGTGTAGCATATATACAGCAAGCACGTGTAGCATATATACAGCAAGCACGTGTAGTATATATACAGCATGCACGTGTAGTATATATACAGCAAGCAAGTGTAGCATATATACAGCAAGCACGTGTAGCATATATACAGCAAGCACGTGTAGTATATATACAGCATGCACGTGTAGTATATATACAGCAAGCAAGTGTAGCATATATACAGCAAGCACGTGTAGTATATATACAGCATGCAAGTGTAGCATATATACAGCAAAGCACGTGTAGCATATATACAGCAAGCACGTGTAGTATATATACAGCATGCAAGTGTAGCATATATACAGCAAGCACGTGTAGCATATATACAGCAAGCACGTGTAGTATATATACAGCAAGCAAGTGTAGTATATATACAGCAAGCAAGTGTAGTATATATACAGCAAGCACGTGTAGTATATATACAGCAAGCACGTGTAGCATATATACAGCAAGCAAGTGCAGTATATATACAGCAAGCACGTGTAGTATATATACAGCAAGCAAGTGTAGTATATATACAGCTAGCACGTGTAGCATATATACAGCAAGCAAGTGCAGTATATATACAGCAAGCAAGTGTAGTATATATACAGCAAGCAAGTGTAGTATATATACAGCAAGCAAGAGTAGTATATATACAGCAAGCACGTGTAGTATATATACAGCAAGCAAGTGTAGCATATATACAGCAAGCACGTGTAGTATATATACAGCAAGCAAGTGTAGTATATATACAGCAAGCACGTGTAGTATATATACAGCAAGCAAGTGTAGCATATATACAGCAAGCACGTGTAGTATATATACAGCAAGCAAGTGTAGTATATATACAGCAAGCAAGTGTAGTTTATATACAGCAAGCAAGTGTAGTATATATACAGCAAGCACGTGTAGTATATATACAGCAAGCAAGTGTAGCATATATACAGCAAGCACGTGTAGTATATATACAGCAAGCAAGTGTAGTATATATACAGCAAGCAAGTGTAGTATATATACAGCAAGCAAGTGTAGTTTATATACAGCAAGCAAGTGTAGTATATATACAGCAAGCACGTGTAGTATATATACAGCAAGCACGTGTAGTATATATACAGCAAGCAAGTGTAGTATATATACAGCAAGCATGTGTAGTATATATACAGCAAGCACGTGTAGTATATATACAGCAAGCAAGTGTAGTATATATACAGCAAGCAAGTGTAGTTTATATACAGCAAGCACGTGTAGCATATATACAGCAAGCAAGTGTAGTATATATACAGCAAGCACGTGTAGCATATATACAGCAAGCATGTGTAGTATATATACAGCAAGCACGTGTAGTATATATACAGCAAGCAAGTGTAGTATATATACAGCAAGCACGTGTAGCATATATACAGCAAGCATGTGTAGTATATATACAGCAAGCAAGTGTAGTATATATACAGCAAGCACGTGTAGCATATATACAGCAAGCAAGTGTAGTATATATACAGCAAGCACGTGTAGCATATATACAGCAAGCAAGTGTAGTATATATACAGCAAGCAAGTGTAGTATATATACAGCAAGCACGTGTAGCATATATACAGCAAGCATGTGTAGTATATATACAGCAAGCAAGTGTAGTATATATACAGCAAGCACGTGTAGCATATATACAGCAAGCAAGTGTAGTATATATACAGCAAGCACGTGTAGCATATATACAGCAAGCAAGTGTAGTATATATACAGCAAGCACGTGTAGCATATATACAGCAAGCAAGTGTAGTATATATACAGCAAGCAAGTGTAGTATATATACAGCAAGCATGTGTAGTATATATACAGCAAGCAAGTGTAGTATATATACAGCAAGCAAGTGTAGTTTATATACAGCAAGCAAGTGCAGTATATATACAGCAAGCACGTGTAGTATATATACAGCAAGCAAGTGTAGTATATATACAGCAAGCATGTGTAGTTTATATACAGCAAGCATGTGTAGTATATATACAGCAAGCACGTGTAGCATATATACAGCAAGCATGTGTAGTATATATACAGCAAGCAAGTGTAGTATATATACAGCAAGCAAGTGTAGTTTATATACAGCAAGCAAGTGCAGTATATATACAGCAAGCACGTGTAGTATATATACAGCAAGCAAGTGTAGTATATATACAGCAAGCACGTGTAGCATATATACAGCAAGCATGTGTAGTATATATACAGCAAGCAAGTGTAGTTTATATACAGCATGCACGTGTAGCATATATACAGCAAGCAAGTGTAGTATATATACAGCAAGCACGTGTAGCATATATACAGCAAGCATGTGTAGTATATATACAGCAAGCACGTGTAGCATATATACAGCAAGCAAGTGTAGTATATATACAGCAAGCACGTGTAGCATATATACAGCAAGCATGTGTAGTATATATACAGCAAGCAAGAGTAGTATATATACAGCAAGCAAGTCTAGTATATATACAGCAAGCAAGTCTAGTATATATACAGCAAGCACGTGTAGTTTATATACAGCAAGCAAGTCTAGTATATATACAGCAAGCACGTGTAGTATACAGTACAGACCAAAAGTTTGGACACACCTTCTCATTTAAAGATTTTTCTGTATTTTCATAACTATGAAAATTGTACATTCACACTGAAGGCATCAAAACTATGAATTAACACATGTGGAATTATAGACTTAACAAAAAAGTGTGAAACTACTGAAAATATGTCTTATATTCTAGGTTCTTCAAAGTAGCCACCTTTTGCTTTGATGACTGCTTTGCACACTCTTGGCATTCTCTTGATGAGCTTCAAGAGGTAGTCACCGGAAATGGTCTTCCAACAATCTTGAAGGAGTTCCCAGAAATGCTTAGCACTTGTTGGCCCTTTTGCTTTCACTCTGCGGTCCAGCTCACCCCAAACCATCTCGATTGGGACTGCGGAGTCCAGGTCATCTGGCGTAGCACTCCATCACTCTCCATCTTTGTCAAATAGCCCTTACACAGCCTGGAGGTGTGTTTGGGGTCATTGTCCTGTTGAAAAATAAATGATGGTCCAACTAAACGCAAACCGGATGGAATAGCATGCCGCTGCAAGATGCTGTGGTAGCCATGCTGGTTCAGTATGCCTTCAGTTTTGAATAAATCCCCAACAGTGTCACCAGCAAAGCCCCCCCACACCATCACACCTCCTCCTCCATGCTTCACGGTGGGAACCAGGCATGTAGAGTCCATCCGTTCACCTTTTCTGCGTCGCACAAAGACACGGTGGTTGGAACCAAAGATCTCAAATTTGGACTCATTAGACCAAAATACAGATTTCCACTGGTCTAATGTCCATTCCTTGTGTTCTTTAGCCTAAACAAGTCTCTTCTGCTTGTTGCCTGTCCTTAGCAGTGGTTTCCTAGCAGCTATTTTACCATGAAGGCCTGCTGCACAAAGTCTCCTCTTAACAGTTGTTGTAGAGATGTGTCTGCTGCTAGAACTCTGTGTGGCATTGACCTGGTTTATAATCTGACCTGCTGTTAACCTGCGATTTCTGAGGGTGGTGACTCGAATAAACTTATCCTCAGAAGCAGAGATGACTCTTGGTCTTCCTTTCCTGGGGCGGTCCTCATGTGAGCCAGTTTCTTTGTAGCGCTTGATGGTTTTTGCAACAGCACTTGGGGACACTATCAAAGTTCGCCCAATTTTTCGCACTGACTGACCTTCATTTCTTAAAGTAATGATGGCCCCTTGTTTTTCTTTACTTAGCTGTTTTTTTCTTGCCATAATACAAATTCTAAAAGTCTATTCAGTAGGACTATCAGCTGTGCATCCACCAGACTTCTGCACAACACAACTGATGGTCCCATCCCCATTTATAAGGCAAGAAATCCCACTTATTAAACCTGACAGGGCACACCTGTGAAGTGAAGACCATTTCCGGTGACTACCTCTTGAAGCTCATCAAGAGAATGCCAAGAGTGTGCAAAGCAGTCATCAAAGCAAAAGGTGGCTACTTTGAAGAACCTAGAATATAAGACATATTTTCAGTTGTTTCACACTTTCTGTTAAGTATATAATTCCACATGTGTTAATTCATAGTTTTGATGCCTTCAGTGTGAATGTACAATTTTCATAGTCATGAAAATACAGAAAAATCTTTAAATGAGAAGGTGTGTCCAAACTTTTGGTCTGTACTGTATATACAGCAAGCAAGTGTAGTATATATACAGCAAGCAAGTGTAGTATATATACAGCAAGCACGTGTAGTATATATACAGCAAGCAAGTGTAGTATATATACAGCAAGCAAGTGTATTATATATACAGCAAGCAAGTGTAGTATATATACAGCAAGCAAGTGTAGTATATATACAGCAAGCACGTGTAGTATATATACAGCAAGCAAGTGTAGTTTATATACAGCAAGCAAGTGTAGTATATATACAGCAAGCACGTGTAGTATATATACAGCAAGCAAGTGTAGTATATATACAGCAAGCACGTGTAGTATATATACAGCAAGCAAGTGTAGTATATATACAGCAAGCAAGTGTAGTTTATATACAGCAAGCAAGTGTAGTATATATACAGCAAGCAAGTGTAGTATATATACAGCAAGCACGTGTAGTATATATACAGCAAGCAAGGGTAGTATATATACAGCAAGCAAGTGTAATATATATACAGCAAGCACGTGTAGTATATATACAGCAAGCAAGTGTAGTATATATACAGCAAGCAAGTGTAGTATATATACAGCTTGCACGTGTAGTATATATACAGCAAGCACGTGTAGTATATATACAGCAAGCAAGTGTAGTTTATATACAGCAAGCAAGGGTAGTATATATACAGCAAGCACGTGTAGTATATATACAGCATGCACGTGTAGTATATATACAGCAAGCACGTGTATTATATATACAGCAAGCACGTGTAGTATATATACAGCTAGCACGTGTAGTATATATACAGCAAGCAAGTGTAGTATATATACAGCAAGCAAGTGTAGTATATATACAGCAAGCAAGTGTAGTATATATACAGCAAGCACGTGTAGTATATATACAGCATGCACGTGTAGTATATATACAGCAAGCACGTGTATTATATATACAGCAAGCACGTGTAGTATATATACAGCTAGCACGTGTAGTATATATACAGCAAGCAAGTGTAGTATATATACAGCTAGCACGTGTAGTATATATACAGCAAGCAAGTGTAGTATATATACAGCAAGCAAGTGTAGTATATATACAGCAAGCAAGTGTAGTTTATATACAGCAAGCAAGTGTAGTATATATACAGCAAGCACGGGTAGTATATATACAGCAAGCAAGTGTAGTTTATATACAGCAAGCAAGTGTAGTATATATACAGCAAGCAAGTGTAGTATATATACAGCAAGCAAGTGTAGTATATATACAGCAAGCAAGTGTAGTTTATATACAGCAAGCAAGTGTAGTATATATACAGCTAGCACGTGTAGTATATATACAGCAAGCAAGTGTAGTATATATACAGCAAGCAAGTGTAGTATATATACAGCAAGCAAGTGTAGTATATATACAGCAAGCAAGTGTAGTATATATACAGCAAGCATGTGTAGTATATATACAGCATGCACGTGTAGTATATATACAGCAAGCACGTGTATTATATATACAGCAAGCACGTGTAGTATATATACAGCTAGCACGTGTAGTATATATACAGCAAGCAAGTGTAGTATATATACAGCAAGCACGTGTAGTATATATACAGCAAGCAAGTGTATTATATATACAGCAAGCAAGTGTAGTATATATACAGCTAGCACGTGTAGTATATATACAGCAAGCAAGTGTAGTATATATACAGCATGCACGTGTAGTATATATACAGCAAGCAAGTGTAGTATATATACAGCAAGCACGTGTAGTATATATACAGCAAGCAAGTGTATTATATATACAGCAAGCAAGTGTAGTATATATACAGCAAGCAAGTGTAGTATATATACAGCTAGCACGTGTAGTATATATACAGCAAGCAAGTGTAGTATATATACAGCAAGCACGTGTAGTATATATACAGCAAGCAAGTGTATTATATATACAGCAAGCAAGTGTAGTATATATACAGCTAGCACGTGTAGTATATATACAGCAAGCAAGTGTAGTATATATACAGCAAGCACGTGTAGTATATATACAGCAAGCACGTGTAGTATATATACAGCAAGCAAGTGTATTATATATACAGCAAGCACGTGTAGTATATATACAGCAAGCACGTGTAGTATATCTACAGCAAGCACGTGTAGTATATATACAGCAAGCAAGTGTATTATATATACAGCAAGCACGTGTAGTATATATACAGCAAGCAAGTGTAGTATATATACAGCAAGCAAGTGTATTATATATACAGCAAGCAAGAGTAGTATATCTACAGCAAGCACGTGTAGTATATATACAGCAAGCAAGTGTATTATATATACAGCAAGCACGTGTAGTATATATACAGCAAGCAAGTGTAGTATATATACAGCAAGCAAGTGTAGTATATATACAGCTAGCACGTGTAGTATATATACAGCAAGCAAGTGTAGTATATATACAGCAAGCAAGTGTAGTATATATACAGCAAGCAAGTGTAGTATATATACAGCAAGCATGTGTAGTATATATACAGCAAGCAAGTGTAGTATATATACAGCAAGCAAGTGTAGTTTATATACAGCAAGCAAGTGCAGTATATATACAGCAAGCACGTGTAGTATATATACAGCAAGCACGTGTAGCATATATACAGCAAGCATGTGTAGTATATATACAGCAAGCAAGTGTAGTATATATACAGCAAGCAAGTGTAGTTTATATACAGCAAGCAAGTGTAGTATATATACAGCAAGCACGGGTAGTATATATACAGCAAGCAAGTGTAGTTTATATACAGCAAGCAAGTGTAGTATATATACAGCAAGCAAGTGTAGTATATATACAGCAAGCAAGTGTAGTATATATACAGCAAGCAAGTGTAGTTTATATACAGCAAGCAAGTGTAGTATATATACAGCTAGCACGTGTAGTATATATACAGCAAGCAAGTGTAGTATATATACAGCAAGCAAGTGTAGTATATATACAGCAAGCAAGTGTAGTATATATACAGCAAGCAAGTGTAGTATATATACAGCAAGCAAGTGTAGTATATATACAGCTAGCACGTGTAGTATATATACAGCAAGCAAGTGTAGTATATATACAGCTAGCACGTGTAGTATATATACAGCAAGCAAGTGTAGTATATATACAGCTAGCACGTGTAGTATATATACAGCTAGCACGTGTAGTATATATACAGCAAGCAAGTGTAGTATATATACAGCTAGCACGTGTAGTATATATACAGCAAGCAAGTGTAGTATATATACAGCAAGCAAGTGTAGTATATATACAGCAAGCAAGTGTAGTATATATACAGCTAGCACGTGTAGTATATATACAGCAAGCAAGTGTAGTATATATACAGCAAGCAAGTGTAGTATATATACAGCATGCACGTGTAGTATATATACAGCAAGCAAGTGTATTATATATACAGCAAGCACGTGTAGTATATATACAGCTAGCACGTGTAGTATATATACAGCAAGCAAGTGTAGTATATATACAGCAAGCACGTGTAGTATATATACAGCAAGCACGTGTATTATATATACAGCAAGCAAGTGTAGTATATATACAGCTAGCACGTGTAGTATATATACAGCAAGCAAGTGTAGTATATATACAGCATGCACGTGTAGTATATATACAGCAAGCAAGTGTAGTATATATACAGCAAGCACGTGTAGTATATATACAGCAAGCAAGTGTATTATATATACAGCAAGCAAGTGTAGTATATATACAGCAAGCAAGTGTAGTATATATACAGCTAGCACGTGTAGTATATATACAGCAAGCAAGTGTAGTATATATACAGCAAGCACGTGTAGTATATATACAGCAAGCAAGTGTATTATATATACAGCAAGCAAGTGTAGTATATATACAGCTAGCACGTGTAGTGTATATACAGCAAGCAAGTGTAGTATATATACAGCAAGCACGTGTAGTATATATACAGCAAGCACGTGTAGTATATATACAGCAAGCAAGTGTATTATATATACAGCAAGCACGTGTAGTATATATACAGCAAGCACGTGTAGTATATATACAGCAAGCAAGTGTATTATATATACAGCAAGCACGTGTAGTATATATACAGCAAGCAAGTGTAGTATATATACAGCAAGCAAGTGTATTATATATACAGCAAGCAAGAGTAGTATATCTACAGCAAGCACGTGTAGTATATATACAGCAAGCAAGTGTATTATATATACAGCAAGCACGTGTAGTATATATACAGCAAGCAAGTGTAGTATATATACAGCAAGCAAGTGTAGTATATATACAGCTAGCACGTGTAGTATATATACAGCAAGCAAGTGTAGTATATATACAGCAAGCAAGTGTAGTATATATACAGCAAGCAAGAGTAGTATATCTACAGCAAGCAAGTGTAGTATATATACAGCTAGCACGTGTAGTATATATACAGCAAGCAAGTGTAGTATATATACAGCAAGCAAGTGTAGTATATATACAGCTAGCACGTGTAGTATATATACAGCAAGCAAGTGTAGTATATATACAGCAAGCAAGTGTAGTATATATACAGCAAGCAAGTGTATTATATATACAGCAAGCACGTGTAGTATATATACAGCAAGCAAGTGTAGTATATATACAGCAAGCAAGTGTAGTATATATACAGCTAGCACGTGTAGTATATATACAGCAAGCAAGTGTAGTATATATACAGCAAGCACGTGTAGTATATATACAGCATGCACGTGTAGTATATATACAGCAAGCACGTGTAGTATATATACAGCAAGCAAGTGTAGTATATATACAGCTAGCACGTGTAGTATATATACAGCAAGCAAGTGTAGTATATATACAGCAAGCACGTGTAGTATATATACAGCAAGCAAGTGTATTATATATACAGCAAGCACGTGTAGTATATATACAGCAAGCAAGTGTATTATATATACAGCAAGCACGTGTAGTATATATACAGCATGCACGTGTAGTATATATACAGCAAGCACGTGTAGTATATATACAGCAAGCAAGTGTATTATATATACAGCAAGCACGTGTAGTATATATACAGCAAGCAAGTGTAGTATATATACAGCAAGCACGTGTATTATATATACAGCAAGCACGTGTAGTATATATACAGCATGCACGTGTAGTATATATACAGCAAGCACGTGTAGTATATATACAGCAAGCACGTGTAGTATATATACAGCAAGCAAGTGTATTATATATACAGCAAGCACGTGTAGTATATATACAGCATGCACGTGTAGTATATATACAGCAAGCACGTGTAGTATATATACAGCAAGCAAGTGTAGTATATATACAGCAAGCACGTGTATTATATATACAGCAAGCAAGTGTAGTATATATACAGCAAGCACGTGTATTATATATACAGCAAGCACGTGTAGTATATATACAGCATGCACGTGTATTATATATACAGCAAGCACGTGTAGTATATATACAGCAAGCAAGTGTAGTATATATACAGCTAGCACGTGTAGTATATATACAGCAAGCAAGTGTATTATATATACAGCAAGCACGTGTAGTATATATACAGCAAGCAAGTGTAGTATATATACAGCTAGCACGTGTAGTATATATACAGCAAGCAAGTGTAGTATATATACAGCTAGCACGTGTAGTATATATACAGCAAGCAAGTGTAGTATATATACAGCTAGCACGTGTAGTATATATACAGCAAGCACGTGTATTATATATACAGCAAGCAAGTGTAGTATATATACAGCTAGCACGTGTAGTATATATACAGCAAGCAAGTGTAGTATATATACAGCTAGCACGTGTAGTATATATACAGCAAGCACGTGTAGTATATATACAGCAAGCAAGTGTAGTATATATACAGCAAGCAAGTGTAGTATATATACAGCTAGCACGTGTAGTATATATACAGCAAGCAAGTGTAGTATATATACAGCAAGCACGTGTAGTATATATACAGCAAGCAAGTGTAGTATATATACAGCTAGCACGTGTAGTATATATACAGCAAGCAAGTGTAGTATATATACAGCTAGCACGTGTAGTATATATACAGCAAGCAAGTGTAGTATATATACAGCAAGCAAGTGTAGTATATATACAGCAAGCACGTGTACTATATATACAGCTAGCACGTGTAGTATATATACAGCAAGCACGTGTATTATATATACAGCAAGCAAGTGTAGTATATATACAGCTAGCACGTGTAGTATATATACAGCAAGCAAGTGTAGTATATATACAGCAAGCAAGTGTAGTATATATACAGCATGCAAGTGTAGTATATATACAGCTAGCACGTGTAGTATATATACAGCAAGCAAGTGTAGTATATATACAGCAAGCAAGTGTATTATATATACAGCAAGCACGTGTAGTATATATACAGCAAGCAAGTGTAGTATATATACAGCAAGCACGTGTAGTATATATACAGCAAGCACGTGTAGTATATATACAGCAAGCAAGTGTAGTATATATACAGCAAGCAAGTGTAGTATATATACAGCTAGCACGTGTAGTATATATACAGCAAGCAAGTGTAGTATATATACAGCAAGCAAGTGTATTATATATACAGCAAGCACGTGTAGTATATATACAGCAAGCAAGTGTAGTATATATACAGCAAGCAAGTGTAGTATATATACAGCTAGCACGTGTAGTATATATACAGCAAGCAAGTGTAGTATATATACAGCTAGCACGTGTAGTATATATACAGCAAGCAAGTGTATTATATATACAGCAAGCACGTGTAGTATATATACAGCAAGCAAGTGTAGTATATATACAGCTAGCACGTGTAGTATATATACAGCAAGCACGTGTAGTATATATACAGCTAGCACGTGTAGTATATATACAGGAAGCACGTGTAGTATATATACAGCAAGCAAGTGTAGTATATATACAGCTAGCACGTGTAGTATATATACAGGAAGCACGTGTAGTATATATACAGCAAGCACGTGTAGTATATATACAGGAAGCACGTGTAGTATATATACAGCAAGCACGTGTAGTATATATACAGCAAGCAAGTGTAGTATATATACAGCTAGCACGTGTAGTATATATACAGCAAGCAAGTGTAGTATATATACAGCAAGCAAGTGTAGTATATATACAGCAAGCAAGTGTAGTATATATACAGCAAGCAAGTGTATTATATATACAGCTAGCACGTGTAGTATATATACAGCTAGCACGTGTAGTATATATACAGCAAGCAAGTGTAGTATATATACAGCTAGCACGTGTAGTATATATACAGCAAGCACGTGTAGTATATATACAGCTAGCACGTGTAGTATATATACAGCAAGCAAGTGTAGTATATATACAGCAAGCAAGTGTAGTATATATACAGCAAGCACGTGTAGTATATATACAGCAAGCACGTGTAGTATATATACAGCAAGCAAGTGTAGTATATATACAGCAAGCACGTGTAGTATATATACAGCAAGCACGTGTAGTATATATACAGCTAGCACGTGTAGTATATATACAGCAAGCACGTGTAGTATATATACAGCAAGCAAGTGTAGTATATATACAGCTAGCACGTGTAGTATATATACAGCAAGCACGTGTAGTATATATACAGCTAGCACGTGTAGTATATATACAGCAAGCAAGTGTAGTATATATACAGCAAGCAAGTGTAGTATATATACAGCAAGCACGTGTAGTATATATACAGCAAGCAAGTGTATTATATATACAGCAAGCACGTGTAGTATATATACAGCAAGCAAGTGTAGTATATATACAGCAAGCAAGTGTAGTATATATACAGCTAGCACGTGTAGTATATATACAGCAAGCAAGTGTAGTATATATACAGCATGCACGTGTAGTATATATACAGCAAGCACGTGTAGTATATATACAGCAAGCACGTGTAGTATATATACAGCAAGCAAGTGTAGTATATATACAGCAAGCACGTGTAGTATATATACAGCAAGCACGTGTAGTATATATACAGCAAGCAAGTGTAGTATATATACAGCTAGCACGTGTAGTATATATACAGCAAGCAAGTGTAGTATATATACAGCAAGCACGTGTAGTATATATACAGCAAGCAAGTGTATTATATATACAGCAAGCACGTGTAGTATATATACAGCATGCATGTGTAGTATATATACAGCAAGCACGTGTAGTATATATACAGCAAGCAAGTGTATTATATATACAGCAAGCACGTGTAGTATATATACAGCAAGCAAGTGTATTATATATACAGCAAGCACGTGTAGTATATATACAGCATGCAAGTGTATTATATATACAGCAAGCACGTGTAGTATATATACAGCAAGCAAGTGTATTATATATACAGCAAGCACGTGTAGTATATATACAGCAAGCAAGTGTAGTATATATACAGCTAGCACGTGTAGTATATATACAGCAAGCAAGTGTAGTATATATACAGCAAGCACGTGTAGTATATATACAGCAAGCAAGTGTAGTATATATACAGCAAGCAAGTGTAGTATATATACAGCAAGCAAGTGTAGTATATATACAGCAAGCAAGTGTAGTATATATACAGCTAGCACGTGTAGTATATATACAGCAAGCAAGTGTATTATATATACAGCAAGCACGTGTAGTATATATACAGCAAGCAAGTGTAGTATATATACAGCAAGCAAGTGTATTATATAAACAGCAAGCACGTGTAGTATATATACAGCAGGCAAGTGTAGTATATATACAGCTAGCACGTGTAGTATATATACAGCAAGCAAGTGTAGTATATATACAGCTAGCACGTGTAGTATATATACAGCAAGCAAGTGTATTATATATACAGCAAGCACGTGTAGTATATATACAGCAAGCAAGTGTAGTATATATACAGCTAGCACGTGTAGTATATATACAGCAAGCACGTGTAGTATATATACAGCTAGCACGTGTAGTATATATACAGCAAGCTCGTGTAGTATATATACAGCGAGCAAGTGTAGTATATATACAGCAAGCAAGTGTAGTATATATACAGCAAGCACGTGTAGTATATATACAGCAAGCACGTGTAGTATATATACAGCAAGCAAGTGTAGTATATATACAGCTAGCACGTGTAGTATATATACAGCAAGCACGTGTAGTATATATACAGCAAGCACGTGTAGTATATATACAGCAAGCACGTGTAGTATATATACAGCAAGCACGTGTAGTATATATACAGCAAGCAAGTGTAGTATATATACAGCAAGCACGTGTAGTATATATACAGCAAGCAAGTGTAGTATATATACAGCAAGCACGTGTAGTATATATACAGCAAGCAAGTGTAGTATATATACAGCATGCACGTGTAGTATATATACAGCAAGCACGTGTATTATATATACAGCAAGCACGTGTAGTATATATACAGCTAGCACGTGTAGTATATATACAGCAAGCAAGTGTAGTATATATACAGCAAGCACGTGTAGTATATATACAGCTAGCACGTGTAGTATATATACAGCAAGCAAGTGTAGCATATATACAGCTAGCACGTGTAGTATATATACAGCTAGCACGTGTAGTATATATACAGCATGCACGTGTAGTATATATACAGCAAGCACGTGTAGTATATATACAGCAAGCAAGTGTAGTATATATACAGCAAGCACGTGTAGTATATATACAGCTAGCACGTGTAGTATATATACAGCAAGCACGTGTAGTATATATACAGCAAGCAAGTGTAGTATATATACAGCAAGCACGTGTATTATATATACAGCAAGCACGTGTAGCATATATACAGCTAGCACGTGTAGTATATATACAGCAAGCAAGTGTAGTATATATACAGCTAGCAAGTGTAGTATATATACAGCAAGCACGTGTAGTATATATACAGCTAGCACGTGTAGTATATATACAGCAAGCACGTGTAGTATATATACAGCAAGCAAGTGTAGTATATATACAGCAAGCACGTGTATTATATATACAGCAAGCACGTGTAGCATATATACAGCTAGCACGTGTAGTATATATACAGCAAGCACGTGTAGTATATATACAGCTAGCACGTGTAGTATATATACAGCAAGCACGTGTA
Source organism: Phyllobates terribilis (assembly GCF_046119375.1). Taxonomy (NCBI): domain Eukaryota; kingdom Metazoa; phylum Chordata; class Amphibia; order Anura; family Dendrobatidae; genus Phyllobates; species Phyllobates terribilis. Next base: position 142,340 of record NW_027364330.1, read on the forward strand.
GTATATATACAGCAAGCAAGTGTAGTATATATACAGCTAGCACGTGTAGTATATATACAGCAAGCACGTGTAGTATATATACAGCTAGCACGTGTAGTATATATACAGCATGCACGTGTAGTATATATACAGCAAGCAAGTGTAGTATATATACAGAAAGCAAGTGTAGTATATATACAGCAAGCAAGTGTAGTATATATACAGCATGCACGTGTAGTATATATACAGCATGCACGTGTAGTATATATACAGAAAGCAAGTGTAGTATATATACAGCAAGCAAGTGTAGTATATATACAGCTAGCACGTGTAGTATATATACAGCAAGCAAGTGTAGTATATATACAGCAAGCACGTGTAGTATATATACAGCAAGCAAGTGTAGTATATATACAGCAAGCACGTGTAGTATATATACAGCAAGCAAGTGTAGTATATATACAGCAAGCAAGTGTAGCATATATACAGCAAGCATGTGTAGTATATATACAGCATGCAAGTGTAGCATATATACAGCAAGCACGTGTAGCATATATACAGCAAGCAAGTGTAGTATATATACAGCAAGCACGTGTAGCATATATACAGCAAGCAAGTGTAGCATATATACAGCAAGCAAGTGTAGTATATATACAGCAAGCACGTGTAGCATATATACAGCAAGCAAGTGTAGCATATATACAGCAAGCAAGTGTAGTATATATACAGCAAGCACGTGTAGCATATATACAGGAAGCAAGTGTAGCATATATACAGCAAGCAAGTGTAGCATATATACAGCAAGCAAGTGTAGCATATATACAGCAAGCAAGTGTAGTATATATACAGCAAGCACGTGTAGCATATATACAGCAAGCAAGTGTAGCATATATACAGCAAGCAAGTGTAGTATATATACAGCAAGCACGTGTAGCATATATACAGGAAGCAAGTGTAGCATATATACAGCAAGCAAGTGTAGCATATATACAGCAAGCAAGTGTAGCATATATACAGCAAGCAAGTGTAGTATATATACAGCAAGCACGTGTAGCATATATACAGGAAGCAAGTGTAGCATATATACAGCAAGCAAGTGTAGCATATATACAGCAAGCAAGTGTAGTATATATACAGCAAGCAAGTGTAGCATATATACAGCAAGCACGTGTAGTATATATACAGCAAGCACGTGTAGTATATATACAGCAAGCACGTGTAGTATATATACAGCATGCACGTGTAGTATATATACAGCAAGCACGTGTAGCATATATACAGCAAGCAAGTGTAGCATATATACAGCAAGCAAGTGTAGTATATATACAGCAAGCAAGTGTAGTATATATACAGCAAGCACGTGTAGCATATATACAGCAAGCAAGTGTAGCATATATACAGCAAGCACGTGTAGTATATATACAGCAAGCACGTGTAGTATATATACAGCAAGCACGTGTAGTATATATACAGCAAGCACGTGTAGTATATATACAGCATGCACGTGTAGTATATATACAGCAAGCACGTGTAGTATATATACAGCAAGCACGTGTAGCATATATACAGCAAGCAAGTGTAGCATATATACAGCAAGCACGTGTAGTATATATACAGCAAGCACGTGTAGTATATATACAGCAAGCACGTGTAGCATATATACAGCAAGCAAGTGTAGCATATATACAGCAAGCACGTGTAGCATATATACAGCAAGCACGTGTAGTATATATACAGCAAGCACGTGTAGTATATATACAGCAAGCAAGTGTAGTATATATACAGCAAGCAAGTGTAGTTTATATACAGCAAGCACGTGTAGTATATATACAGCAAGCACGTGTAGTATATATACAGCAAGCAAGTGTAGTATATATACAGCAAGCAAGTGTAGTTTATATACAGCAAGCACGTGTAGTATATATACAGCAAGCATGTGTAGTATATATACAGCAAGCAAGTGTAGTATATATACAGCAAGCAAGTGTAGTATATATACAGCAAGCAAGTGTAGTATATATACAGCTAGCACGTGTAGTATATATACAGCAAGCAAGTGTAGTATATATACAGGAAGCAAGTGTAGTATATATACAGCAAGCACGTGTAGTATATATACAGCTAGCACGTGTAGTATATATACAGCAAGCAAGTGTAGTATATATACAGGAAGCAAGTGTAGTATATATACAGCTAGCACGTGTAGTATATATACAGCAAGCAAGTGTAGTATATATACAGGAAGCACGTGTAGTATATATACAGCAAGCACGTGTAGTATATATACAGCTAGCACGTGTAGTATATATACAGCAAGCAAGTGTAGTATATATACAGCAAGCAAGTGTAGTATATATACAGCAAGCAAGTGTAGTATATATACAGCAAGCAAGTGTAGTATATATACAGCAAGCACGTGTAGTATATATACAGCAAGCAAGTGTAGTATATATACAGGAAGCAAGTGTAGTTTATATACAGCAAGCAAGGGTAGTATATATACAGCAAGCACGTGTAGTATATATACAGCATGCAAGTGTAGCATATATACAGCAAGCACGTGTAGTATATATACAGCAAGCACGTGTAGCATATATACAGCAAGCAAGTGTAGTATATATACAGCATGCAAGTGTAGCATATATACAGCAAGCACGTGTAGTATATATACAGCAAGCACGTGTAGTATATATACAGCAAGCACGTGTAGCATATATACAGCAAGCACGTGTAGTATATATACAGCTAGCACGTGTAGTATATATACAGCAAGCAAGTGTAGTATATATACAGCTAGCACGTGTAGCATATATACAGCAAGCACGTGTAGTATATATACAGCAAGCACGTGTAGTATATATACAGCAAGCACGTGTAGCATATATACAGCAAGCAAGTGTAGTATATATACAGCTAGCACGTGTAGTATATATACAGCAATCAAGTGTAGTATATATACAGCCAGCAAGTGTAGTATATATACAGCCAGCAAGTGTAGTATATATACAGCAAGCAAGTGTAGTTTATATACAGCAAGCAAGCAAGTGTAGTATATATACAGCATGAACGTGTAGTATATATACAGCAAGCACGTGTAGTATATATACAGCAAGCAAGAGTAGTATATATACAGCATGCACGTGTAGTATATATACAGCAAGCACGTGTAGTATAAATACAGCAAGCAAGAGTAGTATATATACAGCATGCACGTGTAGTATATATACAGCAAGCAAGTGTAGTATATATACAGCATGCAAGTGTAGCATATATACAGCAAGCACGTGTAGCATATATACAGCAAGCACGTGTAGCATATATACAGCAAGCAAGTGTAGTATATATATGACGCGCCCCTGGGCCTTCGTCGCACGGCATCGCGCGCACGGGAGCTTACCCGGAGCCGGATCTATTGAGGGTTGTAGTCTCGTGGCGGTGACCCGGTCCGTGCCCAGGGAGTCAAACTGAGCGGCGATGTATTAGCGGTAGATGTTGGACGACTACGCCACCCGTTGAATGCAGCGAAGGAGCTGCCGCTGCAGGGCAGACCGCTGAGGCCGGTGGTAGGATTGTGCAGCGTGATAGTATCACCCCCAACGGGAGGGGTATGGCCTCAGGGCAGCCGACGTGGCTGATGGGGGAAGCAGGAATCACTCAGAGACGATGCGGTGTAGTTCAGGGTCTTTACTGGTGATAAAGATAGACCCTCCCAGAGTACTGGCTAGCGATCGGGGCCTGGTCAGTCTTCGAGCAGATGGGATTTCCCCTGGCCAGGCGGAGTTGTAGGCCTCCCCAACTAATTGTACTCTTCTGGCTACCTTGCTAGAGGCGGGTAAAAGTAGCCCACGTCCCTGAGTGTACCGTGTGGTGCTCACCCGTATGGCCGGTGACTCGGGGCCTTCTTGTGGCGTCCGCTCCACGACGGCGGTGCTGGTCCCACGTGTGTGTCCGTGCCTTCGGGTTTCTTGACCAGAGGACCTGAAATCCCCTGCCGGTCGGTTTCTGCTGCTGGGTAAAGATTAGTCCCCACAGCCTCGGACTCCGGGTCCGGTGATAGCTTCTCAGTCAGGACGAGCTCTGCAGCTGCCAGCCCCTGACTCCTTATAGCACTGCTCCCACAGAGCTCCTGATGTTCTTTTCCTATATCTGCTTCTCTTCTCTGTCTCTACTTCTTCTCTACTCTCTAACCCTGCCTCAGCCCTAGGTTTATATAGGGGAAGTTCTTCCCCTCCCAGGACTGGGCAGGAGGTGTGGCATGCATAGGATCCCTGACCAAGAGACCTCCCACCTGCTCTCAGACATAACATTGCCTTTACTGTGGAAACCAGACCCCTGGGGTGCCACATTCCCCCCTAGTGAAATTTAGTACTCCGGGACTAAACATATTTTTAGAAAAACATAACAAGGTATAAACAATTATAATACAATAAGAAAAACACATAAAGATGGTTACGGCGTGTCCGCAACCGGGTGCAGTTTTGAAGAAAAGCAAGGTGTCCATTTCACCAAAACAGGGAGACGTAACCAGGTAGGGGTCTGTCCTGCCCCGAGTCCTTAACAGTCTTTAGTCCATTCCTAGGTTACGCTCCAACCAATTGTACAAGGATTCCCGGTAAATCCACCAAGGACTCCTAAAAATAACTAGAAACACAATTATTTACAAGTAACAGACAGGTGACCACAAATAAAACAATTTAAACACTTCAAATCCTCCAACGTGCGGGTAACTGGCCTCTAGTGGCCCTAGTGGACCTACGGAGCTGACTGTCTGGCCCTGAACTACAGGGTGTAGGAGCTGTCAAGGGTAAACTGGGCAGCTGTCTACGGGCTCTTTGGCTCACTAGGGGTACGGCAGGCTCACTATGAGCAGAGGGTTGATCCTCCTGTTCTGCTTGTGTGGAGTCTGCTGCCTCCTGGACCGGCTGCTCTTCCAGCTCTACCTGTTGCTCCGTAGGCACTTGGGATGCTGGTTGGAGGAACGTGAGGACGGGTACCACAACTGCACCATTGACTTGAGTCCAGGACCGAGGGAAGTCTCCGAGCACAGTACTAACCATATCTTCCCTTTCCTCTACGGGTCGAGGGTCTTCTTGCTCTCCTTCTGGGTTCCGTAGCTGTTCGGGACACTTCTTCAGGTGATCCCGGGATACAATGGCTGTGGTTTCCCCTCCGTCTTTACTGATGGTACAAACCTTTGGGTTGTCGTGGCTTGAGGGCAGTACGGTGTACGAGTCCTTCTCCCACTGGTCGTCCAACTTGTGGAGCCGTCTCTTCCTCTTCAAGACCTGCTCTCCGGGTACCAGGGGAACAGCGGGAGCATACTGGTTGTAAGTTTTCTCTTGTCTTCCCCTAGCGAGACAGAGACTTCGCTCCACGCTCTCCTGTACTTTCCGGTACTGCTGCTGCCTCTCTGTGTCCCAGTCTGCTTCCGGTGAAGTGTCCTCGGGTGTCAGGACTCCCATCTCCAGGTCAACAGGTAGCTTACCAGGCCTTGCCCTCATTAGGTAAGCCGGGGTACAGTTGGTGGAACCTACAGGGATGTAGTTGTATAGGTCCACCAGGTCGGGCAGCTTCTCAGGCCACAGACTGCGTTCCTCCAGGGGCAACGTTTTTAGAAGATCCATTACCACCTGGTTCATTTTCTCACAAAGTCCATTAGTTTGCGGATGATAGGGTGTCGTCCTTATCTTCCGGCAGCCATACAGATTGCAGAATTCCTGGAAGACCTCCGCTTCAAAGGCAGGTCCCTGATCCGTCAGCACTTGGTCCGGGTACCCATATGGACGGCAGAAATGCTGCTGGAAGGCTCTAGCTGCCGTTTGAGCTGTTAAGTCCTTAACGGGGACGACAACCAAGAACCGGGAGTAATGATCCACAATGGTTAACGCGTAGACGTAGCCACTTCTGCTTGGGGTCAGTTTTACATGATCCAAGGCTACCAGTTCCAACGGCTGCTTGGTGACGATGGACTGAAGGGGGGTCTTCTGGCTAGCACGGTCCTTCCTTCTTAGGTTGCACGGGCCACAGTCTCTGCACCACCTCTCGATGGTTCCCCTCATGCCTACCCAGTGGAACCGCCCGCGCAGCAGGAACTCCAGCTTCTTCCATCCGAAGTGTCCAGCCCCATCGTGGTATGCCTCCATCACCATGGCTGCGTCTCTTCGTGGCACCACTACTTGCCAGATTAGTTCATGCGTCCGGGAGTTAACCATTCTGCGGCACAACTTCCCCTTGTAAAGGAACAGTCGACTCTTCTCAGCCCACAGTTGTTTGGCTTCCTCCGGAGCGTCTGGGTCAAGGCGAGCCTCTGGCCGAGTCAGCATCTCCTTCACCAGTCGGACGGCAGGGTCACTGTCTTGCGTTTCCTCCCAGTTGTAGTGAGGCAAGGGGTTAAACGTAGCGGCTTGCTTACTCCTTACCCGATGGGAATACTGGATAGTCCCATGACGGTGGAACGCGGGGAGTTCGACTTCTTCCAGCCCCTCTGAATCTTCTCCTACGTCCGGTAGGTTTGGCATCCTGGACACGGCGTCCGCGTTGGTATTGGAGTGTCCTGCCCGGTATTTGATTGTGAACTCGTAGTTGGACAGACGGGCCATCCATCTCTGCTCTAAGGCACCGAGTCTTGCCGTGTCCAGGTGTGTCAACGGGTTGTTATCCGTGTACACGGTGAACCGGGAAGAAGCGAGGTAGTGCTTAAAGCGTTCGGTGACTGCCCACACCACTGCCAGGAACTCTAGCTTAAATGAGCTGTAATTCTCAGGGTTTCTTTCGGTGGGTCGCAGTTTTCGACTGGCGTAAGCGATTACTCGTTCTTTCCCCTGCTGGATCTGGGACAGTACGGCTCCTAGCCCGATGTTACTTGCGTCGGTGTAGAGGATAAAGGGCTGGCTGTAATCAGGGTACGCCAGGATTTCATCCCCTGTGAGGGCCATCTTCAGCTGGCGGAAGGACTCTTCTTCTAACTTCTCCCATTTGAAGGGCGGCTTCTGGTTCTTGGCCTTCCGGGACTGGCCTATCAGGAGGTCCTGCATAGGAGCTGCCTTTTTGGTGAAACCGGGGATGAATCTGCGGTAATAGCCTACCAACCCGAGGAACTGCCGCACTTCCTTTACACTGGAGGGACTTGGCCATTCTTTAATTGCGGTGATCTTATCAGGGTCGGGAGCCACTCCGTCAGCGCTCACCACGTGTCCCAGGTACTGCACCTTTGGTTTTAGGAGGTGACACTTGGAGGGTTTTACCTTTAGGCCGTAGTTTGCCAGAGCTTCGAACACTTCCGCCAAGTGTTTCAGGTGGTCCTCATAAGTCTTGGAATATACGATGACATCGTCCAGGTACAACAGGACCGTCTCGAAGTTTTTGTGGCCCAGACAGCACTCCATTAATCGTTGAAAGGTTCCTGGTGCGTTACAGAGTCCGAACGGCATGCAGGTAAACTCGCTAAGTCCCATCGGGGTGGTGAATGCGGTCTTCTCCCGGTCCGCCTCTGCTACAGGAACCTGCCAGTACCCACTAGTGAGATCCAAGGTAGAGAAGAAGTTAGCAGATCTTAAAGCAGCCAAAGACTCCTCTATCCTTGGTAAGGGGTACGCATCCTTGTGTGTGATACGGTTGATTTTCCGGTAATCTACACACATCCTCATGGTGTTGTCTTTCTTTTTGACTAAGACTAGTGGAGCTGCCCAGGGGCTACAGCTATCCCTGATCACCCCAGCCTCCATCATGTCCCTAAGCATCCCCTTGGCGTGTTGGTAGTGTGCAGGGGGTACGGGTCGATACCTCTCTTTTATGGGAAGATGGTCTCCCGTGGGGATGCGGTGTTCTACCCCCTTGACTCGCCCGAAGTCTAACGGGTGTTTACTAAACACTCTCTCGTACTCTTGAACCACCCGATAGACTCCCTGTCTCTGGTGTGAGGGAGTGGAGTCAGTACCCAAATGTAGTTGCTGACACCAGTCCTCCATTGTTTCCTTAGAGCAGTTACTTTCCTCCGGGGAAGATGGAGGCAAGGGTTCTACGGACTGTATGGAGTTTTGATTGATGGTATACAATTTGGCTAGCGTGGCATACCGGGGCAGGTACACTTCCCTCTTCCCGATATTTATTATGCGAACGGGCACCCTCCCATGGCGTACATTGACCACGCCCGTGCTGTCAAAATGGTGGGCCTACTGTCTGAGTAAACTGGTTCTACCATTGCCTGGTAATCTCTACCTCTCAGACCAATAGCTGCCCGGCACCAAATCATCATTTCACTTTTTGGGGGCATGGCAATAGGGAAAGGGTCACACATTCTTACGCTACCAATCTCACCACCGGAGAGTTCTATCTGTTGCCGTCGCATCAGTTCCCGGATCTCTTTCTGGAGCACTCGCTGCTGGCCGGAGCTGGTGTTCTTGGCAACCTGCTGTAAAAGGAAAATCACTTCTGCAAGACAATTTTCAATTACATTAGTTCCTAGAGTTATCTTTGGGTGACTCTCGTGCTTGTCAATGTCTACAATGATCAGTCCCTGTGCCGCCAGTTCAACTCTACCGATCTTAATGGTCACCTCTTTAAATCCAATCTGTGGCACGGGCTGACCATTGCTGGCGATGATACTCAAATCGTCGTCAGGGTAGCGGGTGATATCCGAGTCATTCCAGTACTGCTTGAAGAGCACGTACGGGATAGTGGTAACCTGTGACCCGGTGTCCAGTAGGGCACTCATAGGGATGCCATCCAGTACCACAGGCAAGACTGGACGTCCTCCCACATATTTGTCGCGCCAGTTCGATGGGCCTGATGATCTTTTTCCTGGGGTTTGGCCCTCTACCCCAGGTTGTGCCAGTTTAAAGGACAGTACCTTGCCATATGTCCGGGTTGATTGCAGCGGCGGCAGATGGGTTGTCCGTCCTCGTTGTATCGGTCGCTGAGTCTTCCTCTGGCCGGCGGGGTCCTCCTTGGTCGACGCCACGGGATGTCCTCCGGTCCGGATGCCAGCTGGATCTTCCCTGGAGTGGAAACCTGTAAAGACTGCACAGTTCGGGTTAGCGCGGCAACGCTTTTAGCTAGCTCTTGGACCTGATGGTGCAGGTCTGGAGCCGGGTCATTGTTCAAAGCCTGCGCATCAGCTCCCACAGGCCCTGAAGACAAGGGCGCCGCCTCCTGGTGGTAAGTGGTAGTGGGGCGTCTGTGGGTCACAACGCCACCTGGTGCCGGTTCTCGGAGCACCCGGATGGCTCTGTCCTTGAACTGTGCAAATCCCAGATGAGGGTCCTGTAAGGCCATTGCCCGCAACTGGGTTCGGTGGGCATTGCAATATAAACCCTCTATAAATTGTTCAGTCAACAGCCTGTCCTCGTCTCCCACGCCGTCAGGGTCGGTCTGCTTAATGGCTCTCAGGGCCTCTTGTAGGTTCAGGGCATAGTCCCTTATACTCTCGTGTGCTCGCTGCTTGCACCCGTAGAATCTAAGCTTGATCTCGGCTGAGGTGCGGGTATCAAAGGTGTCCCTCAGCCGGGTTAGTATCCCTGCAACAGTCCTCCCCCCAGGTGGCCAGGACTTTACCTCCCTTTGGGCTGCCCCGGTTAATTGGGCCACCAGGATGCTCACTTTTTGCTCTTCTGTGAGGGGATACACCTGGAAGAGGCTATCCAGCTTTTCTCTAAAGTCATGCAGGGTATGTGACTCCCCTGAGTACTGGGGTAGCCAGGTCGCTCCCGGGATATAGGGCATGGTGAAAGGCATGACTGCAGCAGCGGTGGCGCTGGCGGGGGTTGAGACAGTGAAGCTCTCCTCCGTATCCGACATCTTCCTCCCCCCTAGTGGACAGTGGCCTACCTTGCGATGATCCTCTTCCGTAGGCCGCGGCTCCGCAGTGGATCGTCAGGGTTGAGGACCTTCCGTCGCGCTCCTGTGACGTCGGCGTCTGCTGGACTCCTTCCAGGACCTTACGCAACGTCCGGACGTGAGGCGGGGCTTCAATTCTCGCGGGCTTTCGGAGTTCACGCCCCTCTTCTTCCCGCGCGGCGTCTTCAAGATGGCGTCCAACGGCGGGAAAACTCCACGGATGGCGGGAAGAAGGCAGAAGATGGCGCCGGATGGCGGGAAAACTTCGCGGATGGCGGGAAGAAGGTAGAAGATGGCGCCGGATGGCGGGAAACCTCCACGGATGGCGGGAATCTTCACCACTGGTAAGTTTGAACAGTCTTTTTCAGGCACGCAGTACCCGGTGGTTGCGGGCACGAAATCCTGCCGACTACGCCAAAAGTTGACGCGCCCCTGGGCCTTCGTCGCACGGCATCGCGCGCACGGGAGCTTACCCGGAGCCGGATCTATTGAGGGTTGTAGTCTCGTGGCGGTGACCCGGTCCGTGCCCAGGGAGTCAAACTGAGCGGCGATGTATTAGCGGTAGATGTTGGACGACTACGCCACCCGTTGAATGCAGCGAAGGAGCTGCCGCTGCAGGGCAGACCGCTGAGGCCGGTGGTAGGATTGTGCAGCGTGATAGTATCACCCCCAACGGGAGGGGTATGGCCTCAGGGCAGCCGACGTGGCTGATGGGGGAAGCAGGAATCACTCAGAGACGATGCGGTGTAGTTCAGGGTCTTTACTGGTGATAAAGATAGACCCTCCCGGAGTACTGGCTAGCGATCGGGGCCTGGTCAGTCTTCGAGCAGATGGGATTTCCCCTGGCCAGGCGGAGTTGTAGGCCTCCCCAACTAATTGTACTCTTCTGGCTACCTTGCTAGAGGCGGGTAAAAGTAGCCCACGTCCCTGAGTGTACCGTGTGGTGCTCACCCGTATGGCCGGTGACTCGGGGCCTTCTTGTGGCGTCCGCTCCACGACGGCGGTGCTGGTCCCACGCGTGTGACCGTGCCTTCGGGTTTCTTGACCAGAGGACCTGAAATCCCCTGCCGGTCGGTTTCTGCTGCTGGGTAAAGATTAGTCCCCACAGCCTCGGACTCCGGGTCCGGTGATAGCTTCTCAGTCAGGACGAGCTCTGCAGCTGCCAGCCCCTGACTCCTTATAGCACTGCTCCCACAGAGCTCCTGATGTTCTTTTCCTATATCTGCTTCTCTTCTCTGTCTCTACTTCTTCTCTACTCTCTAACCCTGCCTCAGCCCTAGGTTTATATAGGGGAAGTTCTTCCCCTCCCAGGACTGGGCAGGAGGTGTGGCATGCATAGGATCCCTGACCAAGAGACCTCCCACCTGCTCTCAGACATAACATTGCCGTTACTGTGGAAACCAGACCCCTGGGGTGCCACATATACAGCAAGCAAGTGTAGTATATATACAGCAAGCACGTGTAGTATATATACAACAAGCACGTGTAGTATATATACAGCAAGCACGTGTAGCATATATACAGCAAGCAAGTGTAGTATATATACAGCAAGCATGTGTAGTATATATACAGCAAGCACGTGTAGTATATATACAGCAAGCAAGTGTAGTATATATACAGCTAGCACGTGTATTATATATACAGCAAGCAAGTGTAGTATATATACAGCAAGCAAGAGTAGTTTATATACAGCAAGCAAGTGTATTATATATACAGCAAGCATGTGTAGTATATATACAGCAAGCAAGTGTAGCATATATACAGCAAACAAGTGTAGCATATATACAGCAAACAAGTGTAGTATATATACAGCAAGCAAGTGTAGCATATATACAGCAAGCAAGTGTAGTATATATACAGCAAGCACGTGTAGTATATATACAGCAAGCAAGTGTAGTATATATACAGCAAGCAAGTGTAGTATATATACAGCATGCACGTGTAGTATATATACAGCAAGCACGTGTAGTATATATACAGCAAGCACGTGTAGTATATATACAGCAAGCACGTGTAGTATATATACAGCAAGCACGTGTAGTATATATACAGCAAGCACGTGTAGTATATATACAGCAAGCAAGTGTAGTATATATACAGCAAGCACGTGTAGTATATATACAGCAAGCAAGTGTAGTATATATACAGCAAGCAAGTGTAGTATATATACAGCAAGCAAGTGTAGTATATATACAGCAAGCACGTGTAGTATATATACAGCAAGCACGTGTAGTATATATACAGCAAGCAAGTGTAGTATATATACAGCAAGCAAGTGTAGTATATATACAGCAAGCACGTGTAGTATATATACAGCAAGCACGTGTAGTATATATACAGCAAGCACGTGTAGTATATATACAGCAAGCACGTGTAGTATATATACAGCAAGCAAGTGTAGTATATATACAGCAAGCAAGAGTAGCATATATACAGCAAGCATGTGTAGTATATATACAGCAAGCAAGTGTAGTATATATACAGCAAGCACGTGTAGTATATATACAGCAAGCACGTGTAGTATATATACAGCAAGCACGTGTAGTATATATACAGCAAGCAAGTGTAGTATATATACAGCTAGCACGTGTAGTATATATACAGCAAGCAAGTGTAGTATATATACAGCAAGCAAGTGTAGCATATATACAGCAAACAAGTGTAGTATATATACAGCAAGCAAGTGTAGCATATATACAGCAAGCATGTGTAGTATATATACAGCAAGCACGTGTAGTATATATACAGCAAGCACGTGTAGTATATATACAGCAAGCAAGTGTAGTATATATACAGCAAGCAAGAGTAGCATATATACAGCAAGCATGTGTAGTATATATACAGCAAGCAAGTGTAGTATATATACAGCAAGCACGTGTAGTATATATACAGCAAGCAAGTGTAGTATATATACAGCAAGCAAGTGTAGTATATATACAGCAAGCAAGTGTAGTATATATACAGCTAGCACGTGTAGTATATATACAGCAAGCAAGTGTAGTATATATACAGCAAGCACGTGTAGCATATATACAGCAAGCAAGTGTAGTATATATACAGCTAGCACGTGTAGTATATATACAGCAAGCAAGTGTAGTATATATACAGCAAGCAAGTGTAGTTTATATACAGCAAGCACGTGTAGTATATATACAGCAAGCAAGTGTAGTATATATACAGCAAGCAAGTGTAGTATATATACAGCAAGCAAGTGTAGTATATATACAGCCAGCAAGCAAGTGTAGTATATATACAGCAAGCAAGTGTAGTATATATACAGCAAGCAAGTGTAGTATATATACAGCCAGCAAGCACGTGTAGTATATATACAGCAAGCACGTGTAGTATATATACAGCAAGCAAGAGTAGTATATATACAGCATGCACGTGTAGTATATACACAGCAAGCAAGTGTAGTATATATACAGCAAGCAAGTGTAGTTTATATACAGCAAGCAAGTGTAGTATATATACAGCAAGCAAGTGTAGTATATATACAGCAAGCAAGTGTAGTATATATACAGCCAGCAAGCAAGTGTAGTATATATACAGCATGCACGTGTAGTATATATACAGCAAGCACGTGTAGTATATATACAGCAAGCACGTGTAGTATATATACAGCAAGCAAGTGTAGTATATATACAGCATGCACGTGTAGTATATATACAGCATGCACGTGTAGTATATATACAGCAAGCACGTGTAGTATATATATGTAGCGCCCCGAGGGCTCGGCCGCTACAGGGGTATTGCACCTCAGACCAGAGGTGTGATATTCCACTCTCGGGTAAGGATGGAGTATGGACCAGGGCTCAGTTAGCTGCATGCAGCACACACACCCAATTTCTCAGGGACAGCTCAACGGTGCTCCCACTAGACAGAAGTGCAGGCACGACCGACCATGTCCCTGGCTGGAGTGGGGAGGGGGGTGGAACACCCAGTGCTGTAGGGGCAGATAGGGGGCGGTTCCTGAGCGTAGGTAGGAGCCCATTGGTTGCTGGTCACCTGGGCTCATGGCTAGAGGGAGGTATAAAAGGTGGGCACCATCTTAGTTCTGTGTCAGTTCAGCCAGAGGAGAAGATAGGGAGTAGAGGCTCTGTAGGAGCTCTACTCCAGGAGGGCCTAGTGAAGAGGCCGAGGAGGAGGTGAAGGGGAGCTGAGATTCTGGCTCATCTCAGCTCCAAGAGAACGGAACAAGAAAGGAACAGAAAGGAACAGAGAAAGAGAAGGAGAGACAGAGAAACAGAAGGGCTCAGGAACAAGAAGGTGGAAGGGACCCTAAGAACCCACGAGAATCCAGGGTGAAGGGTCAGGCAGATTAAGGGTACCGGATCCCAAGTTGGTGGAGGAGAAACAACCCTCAGCCAAAGACCGGTCGTCGTGATCATCTATTGGTGCGACACCTCATCAAACCTGCTAGGAAGGCACCATATAGGACAGCGGAGGACGGGGCCCACGTTTAACCGCACAAGTCCGCGGCAGCTGGACAAAAGTGGGTCACTGGTGAGGCAGGCCAGAGAAAGGATTAAAGGGGGTCCTGTGCCATGCTCCTGAACTGCCTGGGAGTTGACCGAGCCCCACACCTGGTGGACGCAGCACGGCTCGGGCGGTCACTATCTGTGCACAAGTGACCTGGACTACCTGAACTGTGAGTAAAAGACATTGGACTGCAGTACGTTGTCTGTGTGCTCTTTCGCTCCTCCAGCACTATCAGCACTGGGACTCTCACTACCATCCCTCCCAACATCCACTACACTGCCCTGGGGCCGCACTCTTCCCGTGGGGAGTCACATCACCTCAGCTGCACCCATCATCAGCCCCAGCGGACTGCCTTGCAGCGGCGGTTCCTAATAACCGCAATCCACGGGTGGCGTAGTCGGACATTATCTGAAGTACGTAGCAGACTACCAATGGCCTGACCACCCTGAGCCGCGGGACCGGGCCGCCACTACTACTACCCCCAACGTCTCCCTATCGCCCGGATCCGCGTGCCCCACGGCCCAGGGGGCGAGTCAGCTTTGGCGTAGTCGGCAGGATCGTGACCAACCCGCCACAAACGGGTATTGCGTGCCTGAAGAGAATTACACATGTACCTTAAAAAGAAGTTTCCCGCCGTCCGGAGTCGTTTCCCGCCATCCGGAGCCGATTCCCGCCATCAGACGCCATCTTGGACCGTTTCCCGCCATCTTCATCCGTCTTTCCCGCCCTGGCAGAGCGGACGCCATTATGGGCGCACCAAAAGACAGCAGGAAGCCACCTCCCATCGTGGGCCAGGTCTCAGAATGGCGCCAAAGAAGGAGCCCGCCCCCACCAGTTATGAATGCAGCAGTGGAGATGTCCATCAACGTGGGGGGGCTGCCCCTGAGAGTGATTGTCAGCAGAATGCCCCGGGACCACCCCCTCTGGGGGCGGAAAGAGAAGAAAACTGTGGGGCAGGGCGCGGTCTGGATCAGTCTGGCCAGGCCGCACCCGGAGATGGAGGGGGAAATCAGTGCCGGTACCCTGGTAAAGGGCCTGCTGCAAGCAACATCACCATGCAGCCTCACCGAGCTGTTAGCCCATCTCCCCAAGGAGGATCCCGAATACACACGGGCGGCGCTGGAAGAACTGGACCGGAGGATGGTCCGGGCGCAGCAAGAAGTGATCGCCGTATGGAAGGAGGAAGTGGCCCGGCGGGCTGTGATCTTGCAGCCGAAGGCGCCAGCAATAAGCAGCGCACCAGCCAGTGAGGGCCGAGCGGAGGCCGAGGACGACGCCGCGGAGGAGGCCACGACAGCAGAGGCAGGTAACGGAGATGCCCCTGCACTGAATCCTAGGGCCGCCGACCTGCCCCTGCACCCCATCGCGGAGCCCCACGCACCGGGACCCGCTGTTGACACCGTGCCCTCACCGCCATCAACCAGCCCCCAGGCCGTCGACGCTGCCAGCAAGCCCCGCCCCACGCCGTGCCCTCTGACCCCGGGCGTGCTCAGCCGACCGCCACCGCAGGCCCGGCCGCAAGGCCCTGCACTCCCGGACGTCGCTGCCCTGACGGATGCCACCTGTGGGAGCAACAAGGAAACGACCAGCACGGGCCTGGTCGCAAGGTCACGTGCCCCCGGGCGCCACCAACCCACTTGCGCCCCCTGCTGCTGCAGTACCACCACTGGGCGCGGATCTCTTTGCCCAGCACACCACTCCAGAGGGGCTGCCTTTCATCTGGCCCCCCGAGTTTGTCAACCCCCGCTTCCGGAAGAGCCCGTCCGCGGAGATCGACGTACCCTCTGAACCCCTCATCCCTGCTCCAGCTCCTCAAGAAATTCCCCAGCTGCCATTAGAAGACGCCCAATTTGAATGGGACCCCACAGGGGAGGACCTAATGGGGTTCACGAAGGAAACGCGAGCGCAGCCGAGCGGCGAGAGGCCTGCCGCCAACAGCTGGAGATGTTTGAAAAGGAGCAGCGCGAGCGGCGGGTGAAGCAAGAAAAACTGCAGGTCCAGAGCGCGGAGCAGAAAATGAAGGCGCAGCGAGATCCCCGAACTGCCCGCGGACCCCGAGTTACCAGGACTGTGGTGAAGTTCCAGATGGAGCGCGGCTGGGGTTTCATCCGAGACCCCGAGACCATCAGCGACGTGTTTGTGACAAGGAGAGATGTGGAGAGTCACCTACCGGAAGGCCATCGTGGGCGGGATCTATTCCCAGGCGACGTGGTGTCTTACACCCGACACCAAGGCGTGAAGGGATGGTACGCCCTACACGTCCGCCGAGTAGTAGAGGAGGAGGAACAACACTACTCGGACGCCGAGTACCAGGAGGGCCCGGACGGGCCTGAAGATCCGTATGAGGAGGAAGAAGGAGCGTCACAAAGACACCGTTACCAGTGAACGGTAAAGTGGCATTGTAAATAGTTACCCGTAAGGGTGCAAAAGAACTGTGTGGGACTGTTTCAAATTGAGTGTGGTCCCCGTTGGGACTGATATAGGACTGTATGAAAATTATCCCCTAAGTAACCTGGCTGAGGACTGAGAACAGCCACCCCTCTTCCCCTAACAGGCTGAGGACTGTGAGCAGCCATTCCCCTATCCCCACCGGCCGAGGACTGGGAACGGCCAATCCCTTGTATATAGTTGCGCTTCTTAAAGCGCCCCCTACTGGTTTTATAAAAAGAACCGCAACGTCTACCTCAAAGTTAAAATGGACTGTTGCACCTTTAAAAAGAAAGAACACCTGGTCGCAAGTTGCACCGCGGCCATGAATCAAGAACCCAAGAATGTGCTTTAATTAAAAATGTTTTAGATTTTATATGCTGCTAAATAGTAATGAAAAAGTTTTCTATAATGTCTAGTGAGAAGAAAAGTGTGTCCCATAAAGGGAGTTGAACCGTATTGTCTGTTTCTAATGTAAAAAGTTATTGAAAAAGTTTTGTATGTCCTGTAAATAACTGTTTTTGCTCTTTTCCAGCCCGAGGGCATGCTGTGCTTTACCAGGGGGGAATGTAGCGCCCCGAGGGCTCGGCCGCTACAGGGGTATTGCACCTCAGACCAGAGGTGTGATATTCCACTCCCGGGTAAGGATGGAGTATGGACCAGGGCTCAGTTAGCTGCATGCACGTGTAGTATATATACAGCAAGCACGTGTAGTATATATATGTAGCGCCCCGAGGGCTCGGCCGCTACAGGGGTATTGCACCTCAGACCAGAGGTGTGATATTCCACTCTCGGGTAAGGATGGAGTATGGACCAGGGCTCAGTTAGCTGCATGCAGCACACACACCCAATTTCTCAGGGACAGCTCAACGGTGCTCCCACTAGACATAAGTGCAGGCACGACCGACCATGTCCCTGCTGGAGTGGGGAGGGAGGGGTGGAACACCCAGTGCTGTAGGGGCAGATAGGGGGCGGTTCCTGAGCGTAGGTAGGAGCCCATTGGTTGCTGGTCACCTGGGCTCATGGCTAGAGGGAGGTATAAAAGGTGGGCACCATCTTAGTTCTGTGTCAGTTCAGCCAGAGGAGAAGACAGGGAGTAGAGGCTCTGTAGGAGCTCTACTCCAGGAGGGCCTAGTGAAGAGGCCGAGGAGGAGGTGAAGGGGAGCTGAGATTCTGGCTCATCTCAGCTCCAAGAGAACGGAACAAGAAAGGAACAGAGAAAGAGAAGGAGAGACAGAGAAACAGAAGGGCTCAGGAACAAGAAGGTGGAAGGGACCCTAAGAACCCACGAGAATCCAGGGTGAAGGGTCAGGCAGATTAAGGGTACCGGATCCCAAGTTGGTGGAGGAGAAACAACCCTCAGCCAAAGACCGGTCGTCGTGATCATCTATTGGTGCGACACCTCATCAAACCTGCTAGGAAGGCACCATATAGGACAGCGGAGGACGGGGCCCACGTTTAACCGCACAAGTCCGCGGCAGCTGGACAAAAGTGGGTCACTGGTGAGGCAGGCCAGAGAAAGGATTAAAGGGGGTCCTGTGCCATGCTCCTGAACTGCCTGGGAGTTGACCGAGCCCCACACCTGGTGGACGCAGCACGGCTCGGGCGGTCACTATCTGTGCAAAGTGACCTGGACTACCTGAACTGTGAGTAAAAGACATTGGACTGCAGTACGTTGTCTGTGTGCTCTTTCGCTCCTCCAGCACTATCAGCACTGGGACTCTCACTACCATCCCTCCCAACATCCACTACACTGCCCTGGGGCCGCACTCTTCCCGTGGGGAGTCACATCACCTCAGCTGCACCCATCATCAGCCCCAGCGGACTGCCTTGCAGCGGCGGTTCCTAATAACCGCAATCCACGGGTGGCGTAGTCGGACATTATCTGAAGTACGTAGCAGACTACCAATGGCCTGACCACCCTGAGCCGCGGGACCGGGCCGCCACTACTACTACCCCCAACGTCTCCCTATCGCCCGGATCCGCGTGCCCCACGGCCCAGGGGGCGAGTCATATACAGCAAGCACGTGTAGTATATATACAGCAAGCAAGTGTAGTATATATACAGCAAGCAAGCAAGTGTAGTATAAATACAGCAAGCAAGTGTAGTATATATACAGCATGCACGTGTAGTATATATACAGCAAGCAAGTGTAGTATATATACAGCAAGCAAGTGTAGTATATATACAGCAAGCACGTGTAGTATATATACAGCAAGCACGTGTAGTATATATACAGCAAGCACGTGTAGTATATATACAGCAAGCAAGTGTAGTATATATACAGCATGCACGTGTAGTATATATACAGCATGCACGTGTAGTATATATACAGCAAGCAAGTGTAGTATATATACAGCAAGCAAGTGTAGTATATATACAGCAAGCAAGTGTAGTATATATACAGCAAGCACGTGTAGTATATATACAGCAAGCACGTGTAGTATATATACAGCAAGCACGTGTAGTATATATACAGCAAGCAAGTGTAGTATATATACAGCATGCACGTGTAGTATATATACAGCAAGCAAGTGTAGTATATATACAGCAAGCACGTGTAGTATATATACAGCAAGCAAGTGTAGTATATATACAGCAAGCAAGTGTAGTATATATACAGCAAGCAAGTGTAGTATATATACAGCAAGCACGTGTAGTATATATACAGCAAGCACGTGTAGTATATATACAGCAAGCAAGTGTAGTATATATACAGCAAGCATGTGTAGTATATATACAGCAAGCACGTGTAGTATATATACAGCAAGCACGTGTAGTATATATACAGCAAGCACATGTAGTATATATACAGCAAGCAAGTGTAGTATATATACAGCAAGCAAGTGTAGTATATATACAGCATGCACGTGTAGTATATATACAGCAAGCCAGTGTAGTATATATACAGCAAGCACGTGTAGTATATATATAAAGCAAGCAAGTGTAGTATATATACAGCAAGCAAGTGTAGTATATATACAGCAAGCAAGTGTAGTATATATACAGCAAGCACGTGTAGTATATATACAGGAAGCACGTGTAGTATATATACAGCAAGCAAGTGTAGTATATATACAGGAAGCAAGTGTAGTATATATACAGCAAGCACGTGTAGTATATATACAGGAAGCAAGCAAGTGTAGTATATATACAGCAAGCAAGTGTAGTATATATACAGCAAGCAAGTGTAGTATATATACAGCAAGCACGTGTAGTATATATACAGCAAGCAAGTGTAGTATATATACAGCAAGCAAGTGTAGTATATATACAGCAAGCAAGTGTAGTATATATACAGCAAGCACGTGTAGTATATATACAGGAAGCACGTGTAGTATATATACAGCAAGCAAGTGTAGTATATATACAGCAAGCACGTGTAGTATATATACAGCAAGCAAGTGTAGTATATATACAGCAAGCAAGTGTAGTATATATACAGCAAGCACGTGTAGTATATATACAGGAAGCACGTGTAGTATATATACAGGAAGCACGTGTAGTATATATACAGCAAGCAAGTGTAGTATATATACAGCAAGCACGTGTAGTATATATACAGGAAGCACGTGTAGTATATATACAGCAAGCAAGTGTAGTATATATACAGCAAGCACGTGTAGTATATATACAGCAAGCAAGTGTAGTATATATACAGCAAGCAAGTGTAGTATATATACAGCAAGCACGTGTAGTATATATACAGGAAGCACGTGTAGTATATATACAGCAAGCACGTGTAGTATATATACAGCAAGCAAGTGTAGTATATATACAGCAAGCAAGTGTAGTATATATACAGCAAGCACGTGTAGTATATATACAGGAAGCACGTGTAGTATATATACAGCAAGCAAGTGTAGTATATATACAGCAAGCAAGCAAGTGTAGTATATATACAGCAAGCAAGTGTAGTATATATACAGCAAGCAAGTGTAGTATATATACAGCAAGCAAGTGTAGTATATATACAGCAAGCAAGTGTAGTATATATACAGCAAGCACGTGTAGTATATATACAGCAAGCACGTGTAGTATATATACAGCAAGCACGTGTAGTATATATACAGCAAGCAAGTGTAGTATATATACAGCATGCACGTGTAGTATATATACAGCAAGCAAGTGTAGTATATATACAGCAAGCACGTGTAGTATATATACAGCAAGCAAGTGTAGTATATATACAGCAAGCACGTGTAGTATATATACAGCAAGCAAGTGTAGTATATATACAGCAAGCAAGTGTAGTATATATACAGCATGCACGTGTAGTATATATACAGCAAGCCAGTGTAGTATATATACAGCAAGCACGTGTAGTATATATAAAGCAAGCAAGCAAGTGTAGTATAAATACAGCAAGCAAGTGCAGTATATATACAGCAAGCAAGTGTAGTATATATACAGCAAGCACGTGTAGTATATATACAGGAAGCACGTGTAGTATATATACAGCAAGCAAGTGTAGTATATATACAGCAAGCAAGCAAGTGTAGTATATATACAGCAAGCAAGTGTAGTATATATACAGCAAGCAAGTGTAGTATAAATACAGCAAGCAAGTGTAGTATATATACAGCAAGCACGTGTAGTATATATACAGCAAGCAAGTGTAGTATAAATACAGCAAGCAAATGTAGTATATATACAGCAAGCAAGTGTAGTATATATACAGCAAGCACGTGTAGTATATATACAGCAAGCAAGTGTAGTATATATACAGCAAGCAAGCAAGTGTAATATATACAGCAAGCAAGTGTAGTATATATACAGCAAGCACGTGTAGTATATATACAGCAAGCAAGTGTAGTATATATACAGCAAGCAAGTGTAGTATATATACAGCAAGCAAGTGTAGTATAAATACAGCAAGCAAGTGTAGTATATATACAGCAAGCACGTGTAGTATATATACAGCATGCACGTGTAGTATATATACAGCAAGCACGTGTAGTATATATGTAGCACCCCGAGGGCTCGGCTGCTACAGGGGTATTGCACCTCGAACCAGAGGTGTGGTATTCCACTCCCGGGTAAGGATGGAGTGTGGACTGGAACTCTGTCAGCTGCATGCACCACATACATCCCATTTCCGGGGGACAGATCAATGGTACTCCCACTAGGTGAATGTGCAGGTACGACAGCGTCTGTCCCTGGCTGGAGTGGGAGGGGGGGAGGAATAGCCCATTGGTGCAGGAGCAGAGAGGGGAGGGACTCTGGGCATAGGAAGGAGCCCATTGGTGGCTAGTCACCTGGGCTCGGGTGTCAGAGGGAGTATAAAAAGGTGGGCACCATTTTAGGGGGTGTGGAGTTAGACAGAAGAAGAGGAGAAGAGTAGTGACAGGGAGCAGCAGCCCTGTCTGGGTGCTGCTCCTGAAGGGAGCAAGAGAGAGAAAGACAAGAGGAAAGGAACAAGGAACAAGGAAGGAATGGAACCTGGAGAAAGGCCCAGAGACATGAAGGAAGAGGGAACCCTGAGATCCCACGAGTGAGCTAAAACGGGTGAAGGGTTGGCAGATCAGGGTACCGGATCCCGAACTGGTGGAGGCCACTTATCCTCAGCCAGGAACCGGAGGTCGTGGCCACGTCTTGGCGCGACCACTCACTACACTCACCACGAAGGCACGCCACATAGGGTCAGGGAAACCGGAGATAGGTTTCGCCACCAGAAGGCCCGAGGAAGCTGGACATGGGTGGGTCCCTAGTGGGGATGGCCAGAGAAAGGAACGGAGAAAGGAGTTCAAGGTCACACTCTGGAACTGCCTGGGGGTTGGTCGAGCCCCGTACCTGGTGGACGCAGCACGGCTCGGGTCGTCATCACCTGCAGGACTGACACTGATAACATCTGTGAGTAAAGCATTGAAAACTGCCATCAGTCTCTGTGTTCCATCGTACTAAACAGCACTAAAGGTACCGGGACGCCCTTTCTATCACTTCCTTCACCCGCACCAGCTGCCCTGAGGCCATACCTCTCCCGTTGGGGGTTATACCACCATTCCTGCAATCCTATCACCGGCCTCAGCGGTCTGCCCTGCAGCGGCGGCCTCATAGCCGCAAATCAACGGGTGGCGTAGTCGACACTTAAACAACATCTACAAAGACTGCCACACACTTAGTTTGACCACCCTGGGCACGGACCGGGTCCCCGCCACTCGGAGACTACTACCCCCATCGGATCCGGCTCCGGGTATTCCCCCCCCCCGCGCACACGTGCGCCGCACTACAGCACTGGCCCAGGGGGCGCGTCATATATACAGCAAGCAAGTGTAGTATATATACAGCAAGCACGTGTAGTATATATACAGCAAGCAAGTGTAGTATATATACAGCAAGCAAGTGTAGTATATATACAGCAAGCAAGTGTAGTATAAATACAGCAAGCAAGTGTAGTATATATACAGCAAGCACGTGTAGTATATATACAGCATGCACGTGTAGTATATATACAGCAAGCACGTGTAGTATATATACAGCAAGCACGTGTAGTATATATACAGCAAGCACGTGTAGTGTATATACAGCAAGCACGTGTAGTGTATATACAGCAAGCAAGTGTAGTATATATACAGCAAGCAAGTGTAGTATATATATGTGGCACCCCAGGGGTCTGGTTTCCACAGTAATGTAATGTTATGTCTGAGAGCAGGTGGGAGGTCCTTTGGTCAGGGATCCTGTGCATGCCACACCTCCTGCCCAGTCTTGGGAGGGGAAGAACTTCCCCTATATAAACCTGGGGCTGAGGCAGGGTTAGTGAGTAGAAGAAGAACAGAAGTAGAGACAGAGAAGCAGCATAGGAAGAAACAACAGGAGCTCTGTGGAGCAGTGTTACAAAGAGTCAGGGGCTGGCAGCTGCAGAGCTCGCCCTGACTAAGAAGTATCACCGGACCCGGAGTCCGAGGCTGTGGGGACTAATCTCTACCCAGCAGCAGAAACCGACCGGCCGGGGATTGCAGATCCTCTGGCCCAGAAACCTGAAGGCACGGTCACAAGAGTGGGACCAGCACCGCCATCGTGGAGCGGAAGCCATTAGAAGGCCCCGAGTCACCGGCCATACGGGTGAGCACCACACGGTACACTCGGGGACGTGGGCTACTTATACCCGCCTCTAGCAAGGTAGCCAGAAGAGTATCGTTAGTTTGGGAGGCCTACAACTCCACCTGGCCAGGGGAGATCCCATCTGCTCAAGGACTGACCAGGCCCCAATCGCTAGCCAGTACTCCGGGAGGGTCTATCTTTGTTACCAGTAAAGACCCTAAACTACACCGTACCGTCTCCGAGTGGTTCCTGCTACCCCCATCATCCACGTCGGCTGCCCTGAGGCCATACCCCTCCCGTTGGGGGTTATACTACCACGCTGCACAATCCTACCACCGGCCTCAGCGGTCTGCCCTGCAGCAGCAGCTCTAAAGCTGCATTCAACGGGTGGCGTAGTCATCTAACATCTACTGCCATAGACTGCCACTGAGTTTGACACCCTGGGCACGGACCGGGTCACCGCCACAAGGACTACTACCCCTATCCGGATCCGGCTCCGGGTATCCACTGAACACGGCCCAGGGGGCGCGTCAACTTTGGCGTAGTCGGCAGGATCTCGTGCCCGTAACCACCGGGTACTGCGTGCCTGAAAAAGAGACTTTCAAACTCACCTGTGGTGAAGATTCCCGCCATCCGGCGCCATTTTCAGCCTTCTTCCCGCCATCCGTGAAGATTCCCGCCATCCGGCGCCATCTTCAGCCTTCTTCCCGCCATCTGTGGAGTTTTCCCGCCGTTGGACGCCATCTTGAGGACGCCGCGCGGGAAGAAGAGGGGCGTGGACTCCGAAAAGCCCGCGAGAACTGAAGCCCCGCCTCACGTCCGGACGTTGCGTAAGGTCCTGGAAGGAGCTCAGCAGACGCCGACGTCACAGGAGCGCGACGGAAGGTCCTCAACCCTGACGATCCACTGCGGAGCCGCGGCCTACGGAAGAGGATCATTGCAAGGTAGGCCACGGTCCACTAGGGGGGAGAAGGATGTCGGATACGGAGGAGAGCTTCACTGCCTCAACCCCCGCCAGCGCCACCGCTGCTGCAGTTATGCCCTTCACCATGCCCTATATCCCGGGAGCAGCTTGGCTACCCCAGTACTCAGGGGAGTCACATACCCTGCATGACTTTAGAGAAAAGCTGGATAGCCTCTTCCAGGTGTACCCCCTCACAGAAGAGCAAAAAGTGAGCATCCTGGTGGCCCAACTAACCGGGGCAGCCCAAAGGGAGGTAAAGTCCTGGCCACCTGGGAGGAGGACTGTCGCAGGGATACTAACCCGGCTGAGGGACACCTTTGATACCCGCACCTCAGCCGAGATTAAGCTTAGATTCTATGGGTGCAAGCAGCGAGCACATGAGAGTATAAGGGACTATGCACTAAACCTACAAGAGGCCCTGAGGGCCATTAAGCAGACCGACCCTGACAGCGTGGGAAACGAGGACAGGCTGTTGACCGAACAATTTATAGAGGGACTATATTGCAATGTCCACCGAACCCAGTTGCGGGCCATAGCCTTACAGGATCCTCATCTGGACTTTGCACAGTTCAAGGACAGAGCCATCCGGGTGCTCCGAGAACCGGCACCGGGTGGCGTTGTGACCCACAGGCGCCCTACTACCACTTACCACCAGGAGGCGGCGCCCTTGTCGGCAGGGCCTGTGGGAGCTGATGCGCAGGCTTTGGACAATGACCCGGCTCCAGACCTACACCATCAGGTCCAAGAGCTAGTTAAGAGCGTTGCTGCGCTAACCCGAACTGTGCAGTCTTTACAGGTTTCCACCCCAGGGAAGATCCAGCTGGCATCCGGACCGGAGGACATCCCGTGGCGTCGACCAAGGAGGACCCCACCGGCCAGAGGAAGACCCAGTGACCGATACAGCGAGGACGGACGACCCATCTGCCGCCGCTGCAATCAACCCGGACATATGGCAAGGTACTGTCCTTTAAACTGGCACAACCTGGGGTAGAGGGCCAACCCCCAGGAAAAAGATCACCAGGCCCATCGAACTGGCGCGACAGATATGTGGGAGGACGTCCAGTCTTGCCTGTGGTACTGGATGGCATTCCCATGAGTGCCCTACTGGACACCGGGTCACAGGTCACCACCATCCCGTACGTGCTCTTTAAGCAGTACTGGAATGACTCGGATATTACCCGCTACCCTGACGACGACTTGAGTATCATCGCCAGCAATGGCCAGCCCGTGCCACAGATCGGATTTAAAGAGGTGACCATCAAAATCGGTAGAGTCGAACTGGGAGCACAGGGACTGATCATTGTAGATATTGACAAGCATGAGAGTCACCCAAAGATAACGCTAGGAACTAATGTAATTGAAAATTGTCTTGCAGAGGTGATTTTCCTTTTACAACAGGTTGCCAAGAACGCCAGCTCCGGCGAGCAGCGAGTGCTCCAGAAAGAGATCCGGGCACTGATGCGACGGCAACAGGTGGAACTCTCCGGCGGTGAGATTGGTAGCGTAAGAATGTGTGACCCTTTCCCTATTGCCATGCCCCCAAAAAGTGAAATGATGATTTGGTGCCGGGCAGCTATTGGTCCGAGAGGTAGAGATTACCAGGCAATGGTAGAACCAGTTTACTCAGACAGTAGGCCCACCATTTTGACAGCACGGGGGGTGGTCAATGTACGCCATGGGAGGGTGCCCGTTCGCATAATAAATATCGGGAAGAGGGAAGTGTACCTACCCCGGTATGCCACGCTAGCCAAATTATATACCATCAACCAAAACTCTATACAGTCTGTGGAACCCTTGCCTCCATCTCACCCGGAGGAAGGTAACGGCTCTAAAAAAGTAAAGGAGGATTGGTGTCAGCAACTACACTTGGGATCTGACTCCACTCCCTCCCACCAGAAACAGGGAGTCTACCGGGTGGTTCAAGAGTATGAGAGAGTGTTTAGTAAACACCCGTTAGACTTCGGGCGAGTCAAGGGGGTAGAACACCACATTCCCACGGGAGATCATCCTCCCATAAAAGAGAGGTATCGACCCGTACCCCCTGCACATTACCAACACGCCAAGGGGATGCTTAGAGACATGAAGGAGGCTGGGGTAATCCGGGATAGCTGTAGCCCCTGGGCAGCCCCACTAGTTTTAGTCAAAAAGAAAGACAACACTATGAGAATGTGTGTAGATTACCGGAAAATTAACCGTATCACACACAAAGATGCGTACCCTTTACCAAGGATAGAGGAGTCTTTGGCTGCTTTAAGATCTGCTAACTTCTTCTCTACCTTGGATCTCACTAGCGGGTACTGGCAGGTTCCTGTAGCAGAGGCGGACCGGGAGAAGACCGCATTCACCACCCCGATGGGACTTAGCGAGTTCACCTGCATGCCGTTCGGACTCTGCAACGCACCAGGAACCTTCCAACGATTAATGGAGTGCTGTCTGGGCCACAGAAACTTCGAGACGGTCCTGTTGTACCTGGACGATGTCATCGTATATTCCAAGACTTATGAGGACCACCTGAAACACCTGGCGGAGGTGTTCGAAGCTCTGGCGAGTTACGGCCTAAAGGTGAAACCCTCCAAGTGTCACCTCCTGAAACCAAAGGTGCAGTACCTGGGACACGTGGTGAGCGCTGACGGAGTGGCTCCTGACCCTGATAAGATCACCGCAATTGAGTAATGGCCAAGCCCCTCCAGCGTAAAAGAAGTGCGGCAGTTCCTCGGGTTGGTAGGCTACTACCGAAGGTTTATTCCCGGTTTCACCAAAAAGGCAGCACCTATGCAGGACCTCCTGATAGGCCAGTCCCGGAAGGCCAAGAACCAGAAGCCGCCCTTCAAATGGGAGGAGCTGGAAGAAGAGTCCTTCCGCCAGCTGAAGATGGCCCTCACGGGGGATGAAATCCTGGCGTACCCGGATTATAGCCAGCCCTTTATCCTCTACACCGACGCCAGTAACATCGGGCTAGGAGCCGTACTGTCCCAGGTCCAGCAGGGGAAAGAACGAGTAATCGCCTACGCCAGCCGAAAACTGCGACCCACCGAAAGGAACCCCGAGAATTACAGCTCATTTAAGCTAGAGTTCCTGGCCGTAGTATGGGCAGTCACCGAGCGCTTTAAGCATTACCTCGCTTCTTCCCGGTTCACCGTGTACACGGATAACAACCCGTTGACACACCTGGACACGGCAAGACTCGGTGCCCTGGAGCAGAGGTGGATGGCCCGTCTGTCCAACTACGAGTTCACAATCAAGTACCGGGCAGGACGCTCCAATACCAATGCGGACGCCCTGTCCAGGATGCCCAACCTGCCGGACGAAGGAGAAGATCCGGAGGGACTGGAAGAAGTTGAACTCCCTGCGTTCCACCGTCATGGGTCTATCCAGTATTCCCACCGGGTAAGGAGTAAGCAGGCTGCTACGTTGAACCCCTTACCTCACTACAACTGGGCGGAAACGCAAGACAGCGACCCTGCCGTCCGACTGGTGAAGGAGATGCTGACTCGGCCGGAGGCTCGCCTTGAACCGGACGCTCCGGAGGAAGCTAAACAACTGTGGGCAGAGAAGAGTCGACTGTTCCTTTACAAGGGGAAGTTGTGCCGCAGAATGGTTAACTCCCGGACGCATGAACTACTCTGGCAAGTAGTGGTGCCACGAAGAGACGCAGCCATGGTGATGGAGGCATACCACGACGGAGCTGGACACTTCGGGTGGAAGAAGCTGGAGTTCCTGCTGCGCGGGCGGTTCCACTGGGTAGGCATGAGGGGAACCATCGAGAAGTGGTGCAGAGACTGTGGCCCGTGCAACCTGAGAAGGAAGGACCGTGCCAGCCAGAAGACTCCCCTGCAGTCCATCGTCACCCGGCAACCGTTGGAACTGGTAGCCTTGGATCATGTAAAACTGACCCCAAGCAGAAGTGGCTACGTCTACGCGTTAACCATCGTGGATCATTACTCCCGGTTCTTGGTTGTCGTCCCCGTCAAGGACTTAACGGCTCAAACAGCAGCTAGAGCCTTCCAGCAGCACTTCTGCCGTCCACACGGGTACCCGGACCAAGTGCTGACGGACCAGGGACCTGCCTTTGAAGCGGAGGTCTTCCAGGAATTCTGCAATCTGTATGGCTGCCGGAAGATAAGGACGACACCCTACCATCCGCAAACTAATGGACTTTGTGAGAAAATGAACCAGGTGGTAATGGATCTTCTAAAAACGTTGCCCCTGGAAGAACGCAGTCTGTGGCCTGAGAAGTTGCCCGATCTGGTGGACCTATACAACCACATCCCGGTAGGTTCCACCAACTGTACCCCGGCTTACCTAATGAGGGCGAGACCTGGTAAGTTACCTGTTGAAATGGGAGTCCTGACACCCGAGGACACTTCACCAGAAGCAGACTGGGAGACAGAGAGGCAGCAGCAGTACCGGAGAGTACAGGAGAGCGTGGAGCGAAGTCTCTGTCAGGCTAGGGAAAGACAAGAGAAAACTTACAACCAGTATGCTCCCGCTGTTCCCCTGGTACCCGGAGAGCAGGTCTTGAAGAGGAAGAGACGGCTCCACAAGTTGGACGACCAGTGGGAGAAGGACCCGTATACCGTACTGCCCTCAAGCCACGAGAACCCGAAGGTCTGTACCATCAGTAAAGACGGAGGGGAAACCACAGCCATTGTATCCCGGGACCACCTGAAGAAGTGTCCCGAACAACTGAGGAACCCTGAAGAGGAACAAGAAGACCATCGACCCGTAGAGGAAAGGGAAGATATGGTTAGTACTGTGCTCGGGGACTTCCCTCGGTCTTGGACTCAAGTCAATGGTGCAGTTGTGGTACCCGTACTCACCTTCCTCCAACCAGCATCCCAAGCACCTACGGAGCAACAGGAAGAGCTGGAAGAACAGCCGGTCCAGGAGGCAGAAGACTCTACACAAGCAGACCCGGAAAATCAACCCTCTGCTTATAGTGAGCCTGCCACACCCCTAGTGAGCCAAAGGGCCCATAGACAGCTGCCCAGTTTACCCTTGACAGCTCCTACACCCTGTAGTTCAGGGCCAGACAGTCAGCTCCGTAGGTCCACTAGGGCCACTAGAAGCCAGTTACCCGCACGTTGGAGGATCTAAATGTTTAAGCTATTTCATAATGTTTACCTGTCTATAGTTGCTTGTGTGTAATTTTGTGTTTCTAGTTGTTTTTAGGAGTCTGTGGTGGATTTACCGGGAATCCTTTGTATATAGTTGGAGCGTAACCCAGGACGGACTAAAGACTGTTAAGGACTCGGGGCAGGACAGGCCCCTACCTGGTTACGTCTCCCTGTTTTGGTGAAATGGACACCTTTGCTTTTCTTCAAAGACTGCACCCGGTTGCGGACATGCCGTGACCACCTTTATGTGTTTCTTTATTGTTATTGTTATATATTGTTATGTTTTTCTAAAATATGTTTAGTCCCGGAGTACTAAATTTTACTAGGGGGGAATGTGGCACCCCAGGGGTCTGGTTTCCACAGTAATGTAATGTTATGTCTGAGAGCAGGTGGGAGGTCCTTTGGTCAGGGATCCTGTGCATGCCACACCTCCTGCCCAGTCTTGGGAGGGGAAGAACTTCCCCTATATAAACCTGGGGCTGAGGCAGGGTTAGTGAGTAGAAGAAGAACAGAAGTAGAGACAGAGAAGCAGCATAGGAAGAAACAACAGGAGCTCTGTGGAGCAGTGTTACAAAGAGTCAGGGGCTGGCAGCTGCAGAGCTCGCCCTGACTAAGAAGTATCACCGGACCCGGAGTCCGAGGCTGTGGGGACTAATCTCTACCCAGCAGCAGAAACCGACCGGCCGGGGATTGCAGATCCTCTGGCCCAGAAACCTGAAGGCACGGTCACAAGAGTGGGACCAGCACCGCCATCGTGGAGCGGAAGCCATTAGAAGGCCCCGAGTCACCGGCCATACGGGTGAGCACCACACGGTACACTCAGGGACGTGGGCTACTTATACCCGCCTCTAGCAAGGTAGCCAGAAGAGTATCGTTAGTTTGGGAGGCCTACAACTCCACCTGGCCAGGGGAGATCCCATCTGCTCAAGGACTGACCAGGCCCCAATCGCTAGCCAGTACTCCGGGAGGGTCTATCTTTGTTACCAGTAAAGACCCTAAACTACACCGTACCGTCTCCGAGTGGTTCCTGCTACCCCCATCATCCACGTCGGCTGCCCTGAGGCCATACCCCTCCCGTTGGGGGTTATACTACCACGCTGCACAATCCTACCACCGGCCTCAGCGGTCTGCCCTGCAGCAGCAGCTCTAAAGCTGCATTCAACGGGTGGCGTAGTCATCTAACATCTACTGCCATAGACTGCCACTGAGTTTGACACCCTGGGCACGGACCGGGTCACCGCCACAAGGACTACTACCCCTATCCGGATCCGGCTCCGGGTATCCACTGAACACGGCCCAGGGGGCGCGTCATATACAGCATGCACGTGTAGTGTATATACAGCAAGCAAGTGTAGTATATATACAGCAAGCACGTGTAGTGTATATACAGCAAGCACGTGTAGTGTATATACAGCAAGCAAGTGTAGTATATATACAGCATGCACGCAGCGTCGTACTGTTGAGCCTTGGACCCACCAGAGGAAATCATTCCTGGGGCCCAATATGTAACTACATAGAAATAATACAAGCCCACCAATTGTGAGATAAAATATGCTAATATTGTGGTGTAACATAAAAACACAATGGTTCACATTCATCAAAAATGGCATAATTTGAGCAAAATCTTTTGTACTCACTTCAACTCCATTATTCCATATTTATCACATGTCGTCACTAATGATACATTTGGTGCAAATTATTTAAGCAGAACATTTTAAGCATGGTAGCACACTTCTCAATGTTAAAAAAGAGCTGACATCCAGGGTGTCAAATGTTGCATAGTAATATAATTTTGTACAAATTGCAACTTTTTATGCATGTAAAAATGGTTTTAATATGAATGCATTTGTTCTGTGCCTTTTTTAAACAGTCAATGCCAGGGTGCTCCTGTCCCCAGGCACATACATAAAATCAATTCGAAATATATTAATCCCGTGGCACAGATGAACATACAGTACCAGTACGTCCACAGCAGGGTCCACGTGTGTGGAGTTGGCTCAGGAGTGGAGACCACTTCACACGCAGCATACAGCGGGCATGTGCCTGTATGATGACCATTCAGCTGTGCACACGCAGCATACAGCGGGCATGTGCCTGTATGGTGACCATTCAGCTGTGCACACGCAGCATACAGCGGGCATGTGCCTGTATGATGACCATTCAGCTGTGCGCACACAACATACAGCGGGCATGTGCCTGTATGGTGACCATTCAGCTGTGCGCACACAACATACAGCGGGCATGTGCCTGTATGGTGACCATTCAGCTGTGCACACGCAGCATACAGCGGGCATGTGCCTGTATGATGACCATTCAGCTGTGCGCACACAACATACAGCGGGCATGTGCCTGTATGATGACCATTCAGCTGTGCGCACACAACATACAGCGGGCATGTGCCTGTATGGTGACCATTCAGCTGTGCGCACCCATCTTGATACTCCTGTGAAATCCAGCATTAGGCTGGATTCATATGGGATCATTATTTCCACTATATACTGCAATACTGTTACTGTTATATTAAAACATACAAAACAAGCAGGGGCGTAATGATCGCGGTCATAGAGGGTACAATCGGGACCAGACCCATGCTTGTGCGTGGCCAGACGACACCTATTTCACCTGGATGTGCATTCTCTGACACACATTCTGCTGAAATGTATTGTGACGCAGAGACCCGCCGGCTCCCTGCACTTCAAGACGTGCTGCCAGCCAATCAGAGGCCGGCAGCAGGTGTTGGCGGCCCTTGGCGGCCCGTAGAAGTCAGCTACCGGCTGGGGGAACATTATACCAGGATGGCGGACCTTATACCAGGATGGCGGACATTTCATCAGGATGGCGGACAATACACTGTTATGGCGGACATTACATCGGGGTGACGGACATTGCATCAGGATGGCGGACATTATATCAGGATGTCGGACATTATATCAGACAGGGGTGGTAGAGGGTGGGCATCAGTCAGGGTTGATACAGGGGCACTCAGGGGTAATACAGGGGAGGCTCAGTCAGTCAGGGGTGAAACAAAAAATTGAGGGAAATCCTCCCTTAGTGACTGAGCCCTCTCACCCTCTATCACCAATGAGTAAAGCCCCTCACTGTTTGTGTTGATGGGGGCTCACTTAGGTATGTGATATTCCTGCTCAGCTACATATATCTGACCTTTGGTGAGTGATGTAGCCGGCAGCCATCCATCTCCCTGTGCTTCTCACTGTCAGCCTGTGACACAGTTAGGGGGGAGCACTGTTACTCAGCACATCAAGAAAGGGTCTGGAAGCAAGGGAAGCTGGATGGAAGCCCCACATGACCGGGATGGGCCACGAGGGTGGAATTTTTGAGATAAAGGATCAGGATTGGGTATTAGAGCTGAGGGGCGGGCAGTTGGTGGTGGGAGGGTGAGTATATCAAGAAAAAGTGCGGGAAATTAGTCAGTCCGGCAGGGAAGTTACAGGAGAAAGTTCACCAAAAAAAAAAAAAAAAATTTTAATATCTGCTCACCCATTGTTCTGGACACTGACCGGGCGTAATGGAGACCGTGGAATCTCTGTTTAGCAGACTGTGGGATGCGGCTCGATCTAGGCGTGGAGGGTGGCTGGAGGCAAAGCTTTAAGGGTTGCTGCATGGCTCATCCGAGGAATCGGCGGCGGGGTCAGGAAGAAGGGCAAGGAGAACGCGGCCCCCCGAGAGGCTTTTGCCAGAGACTCCCACGTGCTGCAGACGCAGGCTGTGGAGCCCCTCATGGGACCCTGAGCCAGGTGAGCCCGGCGGCGGAACCCCCCCTGCCGCTGCGCCCGCCGCTGCAGGAATCCGCCCAGCCGGCCTGTGGGCGCTTCCGTCAGCGGATCGCTAGCAGGGTCTGGACCGAAGGCCCCACCGGAAGTGCGGCCTGCTCCGGCGGCGCGCCGCAGTAATAGAGCCCAGGCCGCGCCGGAAGCAAGGCCCGCACTAGAGCCGCGTCACCAGTCCGGGGGCGTGGCTTCGCCGGAAGTTCGGCCCGCGTCACTTCCTGTACACGTGACCGGGCCGGACAGGAAGTTGTGGGGCAGTGATGACGCTGGACCCCCGTAAACAGGGCCAGCAGCGGTTCACGGCGGCGGACGGCCGTTATAAAAAAAAAAAAAAAGAAGGGCCAGGAGGAGCAGCAGCGCGGCAGGCACACCTGGCGATGTACCAGTCGGGGTGCCTGCCAGTCAAATCGACAGTGGAGGACAGTATGGCGTTTTTCGGGCAGGCAGCGGCAGTTTGGAGACCTGTTGCCTGGCCCCAGTCACCGGAGTCACGGTAGCAGAGCGGCGGGGAGCAGCATGGAACTGCCTGGCAGCCCCCCCCCCACAGATCAGCACAGACTGGGCTGGGGGGCCCAGGTCCAGAGGTCGTGCTGGATCACGGACAGCAGGAAGGATCGGTGCAGAAACGTGCAGCGGACGAGCTGCGGGGGCATCGGCACGTGCTCAGGTCCCCCCTGGTGACGAGGAGGCCAGGGGCGCGGGCCTTGAGCAACAGCGAGAGGGAGGATCGGAATACGGAGAGGATCAGGACGACCCAAGGAATCGGCAGGACTCAGGACGTACGGCTGGCGGGGACACAGCACCTGCGCAGCTCCGTGAGTATGCGTCTATGTTTGTTTTGTCACCCACTGGGTCTGTAGCG
Organism: Phyllobates terribilis; assembly: GCF_046119375.1. Classification (NCBI taxonomy): domain Eukaryota; kingdom Metazoa; phylum Chordata; class Amphibia; order Anura; family Dendrobatidae; genus Phyllobates; species Phyllobates terribilis. Next base: position 176,835 of record NW_027364330.1, read on the forward strand.
GATGGGGTAGGGGATAGGCAGTTGGCAGGGCCCTGTGGTGTAAATGTTAGGGGGAGGTGTGGTTAGATGTCGTGGGGCTCAGGGATAATTTGGCAAACATGTCACAAATTCTGGCTAGTTTAGGCACTGGTGGAGCCAGTGAGGCAGGGTTATCTCCGATGGGGGCTTGGTTACCCGGTCGACGTGTGGCGTCGCAGGTGGGGAGTGAATCGGCAAGGGCGGCGGTGTGTACTGAGGGGGACTTTAGGGGGTATCGGTTTCTGTACAGACAGAAAAGGATAAAGCGGATGCCGTAAAACTGGATGATAGGGCGAAAGGGGAGGTATACGTGTGCTTTGAGGGGCAGCTGGGCACATTTAAAAAAATAAATAAATAAAGAGGTTAAAGAAAAAATTGGGCGGGATGAATTTGTAGAAATTTTTCCCTACTTTCTCTTGAAAAGTTTAATTTGGACAAGGGAGAAAAGGACGACAGCAAAAAAAAAAAAAATAATAATAATAATAATAAAATGGAGGAAGAAAAGCGTAGGTGGAGGTTCATTCCTCAGACGTTTGTTAATTAGTTGCAAGCTTTTGCAATAATGGCTAGTGTCATTGGGAAAAAAGCTCCGGATAATTCCTCAGGCTTATTTTGCTACCTGGATGCTATAGGGGAGGCTCATCGCACATAGGGGGGCCAGACATGGTTACGATACGACTATTAATATCGGCAGAGGAAGGCAGTCCGCCCGGAGATTAGATGGGATCAAAGGACATCGGGTTGTGGCTGAAAGTTGTGACTCCGGTGAGGTATGGGCAGTCCTTTCACGGGAGCAGCGGTAGTGGGAACTAATCGGCAGGACACGGGGGAAGTAGTCAGAGTGCACAAAGAAGGAAGCGGGATCTTGCTGGCAATTTAATGATGGCCAGTGTAAGTATGGGAACTCCTGCAAATTTAAACATGTGTGCTCCCATTGCAACGGTATTTCACACGGAGCATCTAAATGCTTTAAGAAGGGTAATGGAAAAATGCCAATGGGTACCGGTCAAGGGGGTGACTCCGGTGAGGGTTCACGAGATGGCCCCCTTTCGAAGTAGGTATCCAGATCAGTTGAAGGCTAAGGCCATTTCAGATGGTCTTTTTTGGAAGGTTTTAGAATTCCTCCTCCTGATCATGAGGTCCCCTTTTCTCTTAAAAAAAGTGATGTCGGCTTCCCTTCATCCGGAAGTGGTTAGCTTGAAACTGGCAAAGGAGGTGGAATTGGGCAGGATGGCTGGTCCGTTTCAGGATTTACCTAGCAGCAGGGTGATTGTTTCGCCGTTGGGGGTCGTGCCCAAAAAGAGGCTAATAAGTTTCATTTGATTCAGCATTTGTCATACCCTAAGGGGTTTTTTCGGTGAATGATGGCATTGCTCAGGAATTATGTTCGGTGGATTATTCAGCATTCGATGCGGCGGTGGGATGGGTGTGGAGATATGGGCCAGGATCGTTGCTAGCTAAAACTGATATGGAATCGGCATTTGGATTGCTGTCAGTACATCCGGATAGCTTCCCATTGTTAGGTTGTTTTTGGAAAGGGGAATACTACGTGGACAGGTGTTTGCATATGGGCTACGCAATTACGTGTTCCCAGTTTGAAACGTTTAGTACCTTTTTGGAATGGATGGTGAGGGACCTGGCATCAGTTCAGTCGGTCATTCATTATTTGGATGACATTTTGTTTATAGGCCCTCAGCAATCGTTGTTGTGTAGGACTTTGTTAGGAACTATGGTGTGGGTAGCGGAGCATTTTTTGGCATACCTTTGTCAGGAAATTTTAAAAAAAAAAAAAAAAAAACAGAGGGACCTTGCACCTTGTTAACTTTTTGGGCATCCTAATTGATACGGAGAGGATGGAGTGTCGGTTACCTGATGATAAATTGAGTTTGATCAAGCAGGAGGTCGATAGAGTCAGGAGGTTGCGTAAGGTGACGCTGAAGGAGCTCCAATCCCTGTTAGGTCGTTTGAATTTCGCATGCAGCATTATGCCAATGGGCAGGATATTTTGTCGCGGGTTGGCAAGGGCGACAGCAGGAGTGCGCGCCCTCCATCATTTCATTCGTTTAAATAAGGATCACAAGGAGGATTTGAAGGTTTGGAAAATGTTTTTTGGAAAATTATAATGGCAGGTCGTTAATTCAGCACGAGTTTTTGAGCAGTCGTGATTGTGAGATTTTTTACAGATACTGCAGGAGGTGCTGGTGTAAAAATTCCTTCGCAGATGCCTTGTCTCGTTTTCAGTGGGATCGTTTTTTGGGCGCTAGCACCAGAGGCGGAGGACGTGGGACAGGAATGCCCTTCGCATTTGTGGCAGCTGGTTATGGAGGAGTGGGGACGTTTAATACGAGAGTCCATTACGAGGCAGACCTGGTCCTCATACGAGGCATCGTGGCGAGTATGGAAATGTTGGATAATGCAGTGGGGTTTGGTGGAGAATGTCGGTGATGGGGAGACGGCGGTGTTCTTTCTTGTAGGTAGGGCAGCGGAGATTGGATGGTCTGTTTCAAAAGTGGGGATAAGAGATGTTACAAAGTCCTTTTTAGTGTAGCAAGCACTTAGGGGCTTTAGGAGAGGAGATAAGGTGCTGGATAAAAGAAGACCGGTGACTTTTAAAATCTTGGAACGTTTGGGTTTAGTGTTAGACGAAACTTGTTGTTCAGTTGTGAAGCTACATTGTTTAGGTTAACCTTTTCGTTAGCGTTTTTTGGTGCGCTGAGATTGTCTGAATCGGTGGCACCAAGTAGACTGGCAATTTTGGCCTGGGCGAGTGGGTTCCTTATTATGTCATGAAAATGGGGACTTTTGTTAAATAGCAGTATTTAAGAAAGGAGTTTGGGAGTTGGGGCTTTCGCCCGGAGGTGTACGGGTCACATTCTTTTAGAATTGGCGCGGCGTCAGAAGCCAATGGCTTGGGCTTAGGCAAGGATGTGAGAAAGCAGATAGGGAGGTGGAGTTCTGATCGTTATTTGTCCTTTGTGCGGCATTAGGTACAGGGGGCTGAGGTTTGTTTTTCATCTTGTTAAGTATTGAATACATTGTGGTTGTTTGTTGCAGATGGTGTCCCATTGTTAGCGTGGATCCTGGGACATTCCTTCGTCCACTGGGGGTGTTGCGAGCGGACGGGAGGCCAGACGGTAGGCAGTTGGGTTTTAGGAGAGAGCAAGTCAGGGCTGTTCGTTTGTGGCGGGGGGTGGGGTTCTTGGAGTTGGCACAGAAGTGTCGGTGGGAATAATTTGGTTAAAATTATAGCCAATTGGTTAATTGAGCGGGGTGATCTGGCATTTGGTTTTTGGGCTCTGGACGGGGTTTTACCCTGGGAGCTTTTGGTGCCCTTGAGCTGGTGATGGACGGCTGAGGGTAATATGGTGGTTCCAGTTCGGTTTAATTTATGCCAGATCTAATTTTTAACTCCAAGAACCCTCCCTTCTTATTTATTTATAACACTGTTAATGTGTTAATGTTGTTTGTTAATAAAATGGCCGCTGTGGCCAAATTTATCCAAAGAAATTACAGGTGCAGTGTTTTTATTTGTGGGAAAAGGTGAGTGCTGGAAAATGGGAGGAACAGGTTAAACGGTGGAACCCGGGTTGGCCGTACACGGTCATGGCTCATTACCTCAGCTCTGCTGTTAGCACGGGGAAGAGGCCACAAACAAAACTAACACTGATTGGCTGCGATGCTGCCAATCACTATTAGACTTACCAGCAGCAGCACCGCTCTCCCTGGTTGCTCCAGGTGCGGTATCGCAGAGGCAAAGATTCAGCATTATTGATCAGCGATCAGTCAGTCCCTGAAGTGAGCTGCTGTCTGTTCTGCAGCAGAACAGATTCAGTGACTCCCGTACTCTGCCGGGATGTCTAATGCTGGGAGGAGCGGTGAATAGTAATCAGTAGCACTAACTCGTGTGAGCTGCCGTTCTTGCAGCATGTCATGCACGGTGGCGCAGTGGTTAGCACTGCAGCCTTGCAGCACTGGGGTCCTGGGTTCAAATCCCACCAAGGAGAACATATGCAAGGAGTTTGTATGTTCTCCCCGTGTTTGCATGGGTTTCCTCCGGGTTCTCCGGTTTCCTCCCACACTCCAAAGACATACTGATAGGGAATCTAGATTGTGAGCCCCGATGGGGACAGCGACGATAATGTATGTAAAGCGCTGCGGAATATATTAGCGCTATATAAAAATAAATATTATTATTATTATGTGCTAGTGCACTGAGTACTGCTGACTGCTCCTCCCAGCATTAGACATCCCGGGAGAGCAGTGCACGGGTCACTGAATCTCTCCAGCTGCAGACAGCGGCTCACTCCTCATACTGACCAGAACACTGATCAATCCTGCTGAATCCTGAACACTGTGATATCGCACCTGGAACTGAATCATTGGAATCAGTAAGTAATAAAAATGCCTTAAAACATTCTCTCTCTCTCATTATTCTGGCATTTGGCAAATATTAAAAATGATTGTAAAATCCTAATTGACCTAAAACGGGAAAGGTTTATTCTGATTTCATGTCAGATATTGAGAAAAACATGTGTCTTTTTATATAGTGTATGGAAACTTCTGGTTTCAGCTGTGTGTGTATGTGTCCGTATAGTTATAGTTTTGGATGATTACTATTGTCCCTTCATTGTCTGCGCCGTTGCATCCAAATAACCTGTTCACAAAATCTAAGTATGTCATTGGGTTGGAAGGGGTTAAACAGGCAGTTCTGATGACATCACAAAGCACATAGACATCCTATGACATCACAATTAGTATAGAATGTACAGAGTGTAACTCCTGAGCCATCTTGTTTCATTCCAGGCTGACTGCTTGAAGGTGACAAGTCCAGGTAGGGAACTCTTCACCTATGACCTCACTCATACATTGTATAGATGGGGGGCTAGTAGTGGGATTCAGAACTGCATCATTAACCTAAAAATCTCAGCAGATGGCGCTGGATCATGTGTCCCGTGCTGGGATTGTTAGAATGAGTCTATGATTTACAAAAAAATGTTATTGACCAGATTCCATGGAAAATCATTTGGGGGCTTTAGTAAAGCAGTGTGAGCCCGGCCTAACAGGGGTTACCAATCTGGACAAACCCTTCCCTAAATGAGGACTTGCTGGCGATCACCTGATCATGTGTCACTGGTCTTGAAGACCCTCATCAATCGTCTATGACACCCATGTGCTCTAATAAAAGCATATAGAAAGGGGAGCGCCAGCTGACACCTCCCCATTTGGCTCCATTTTTGGGCAGCTTTGCCATTAATGTTGTCAAAACACAGCGTTTTCAGAACATCCATTTAATAGCAGACTGGTCCAGTTCTCCATTATCCGCTCTGATGGTCCTGCTGGATCAGGAGTGACCGGGAGCTGACGGTTTATGGTGATCAGGATTTGCAGGATGGCGCCGGTGTTTCCCTTTAGGTCATAGAGCAGTAGATGATGCGGATTGGAATAAAAGGATGGAAATGTTTAGGTTATTATCTGCGTCATGACTCAATTATAAATGAGGCTGGTGGTTATTTGCAGCCTGTGATTTGGTTTTATTAATTCAACTATTCCTTGATGTTGGAAACTCGATACATAACACAGCAGTGGCAGTTATTATGACATCACAGGGGACATGACATCACAGGGGACATGACATCATAGATATCACATGACATCACAGTTGGTACAGAATGTGTAAAGTTCTAATCCTGAACCATCTTGTGTCCCAGAGGCGGCATCTTGAGGAAGACAAGTCTATGTAGGTAGCTCTTCACTTAACACTAAGGCCCTATTCACACATTGTGTAACTGTGGGGAGTTTGTGGTGAAGTTTAGAACTTCATCATTTACCCCTAAAAAAATCTCAGCAAACATCTCTGAGCGACGTGTTCTTTCTTGTGCATCAGGATGATTCCTTAAATAGGACCTATCATTGAATCCTCTTTTTTTGTAATGATAGGTGTTATGTCTCATCTAGTTCAGATGAGCAGCAGTAATGAAGCACGGACAGATGACGGCGGCGCAGCAGGATGGCCGAGCAGAAACAACGGAGAACGCCGTGGCTTGATGGCAGCAGGAAGACCAGAACTGGAACCACAGGAAATCAAGAGCAGAACTGAAGCAACGGCAGCTGGTATAATAGAGTTACAGACTCTGATCAGACTTTGATCAGACTGGTATCAGTTTTTCTCGGACATGGAGAGGAGAAAGAAAAGCTTTCTCACCTTCTCCCTTCTGCAAGTCGGTGAAAATCGGACCACACTCCGATGTCAAAGCGCGGTCCAATTTTTCCACAAGCGCATAGACTTGCATTGCCATTGCCATATTTTGCAGACTATAAGACGCACCCAAAATTTTGGGGTGGAAAATCATTTTTTTAAATAAAATGGTGGTGCCTCTTATAGTCCGTTTAACAGCAGGTTACCAGGGGGCGGCGGTGGTGGAGCGGGGTAAGAGGAGGCAGGGCCACTGCTTTAGGCAGTCGGCGGCGACAGGAGTGGGGCGATGCTGCGGGCCCTGGGCTCTCATAAGATGTCGGCGCCGGTGAGCAGAGTCCCCTTTCCTATAGATTCCCCTGCAGTAGACTTTGGGAAAATGGCTGCTGGAGGTGACGCATGTGCAGATTGAGATCTCGGGAGATGCATGCGCCGCCTCAAGCGTCCATTTTCCCAAAGCCCACTGCAGGGCAATAAATGGGAAAAGCTACTCTGCTCACCGGCGCCGACACCTTATGAGAGCCCAGGGCCTCCTGTGACCGCGCTCCACCGCAACCACCCCTCGGTAAGCTACATCCGGATATTGTATATTAGATTGTAAGATCCTAGTACAGGGTGTACATTATTCTGCATGCCCTCAGGAGCAGTCTGTATACTGTATATTAGATTGTAAGCTCCTAGGACAGGGTGTACATTATTCTGCATGCCCTCAGGAGCAGCCTGTATATTGTATATTAGATTGTAAGCTCCTAGTACAGGGTGTGCATTATTCTGCATGCCCTCAGGAGCAGCCAGTATATTGTATATTAGATTGTAAGCTCTTAGGACAGGGTGTACATTATTCTGCATGCCCTCGGGAGCAGCCTGTATATTGTATATTAGATTGTAAGCTCCTAGGACAGGGTGTATATTATTCTGCATGCCCTCAGCATCAGCCTGTATATTGTATATTAGATTGTAAGCTCCTAGGACAGGGTGTGCATTATTCTGCATGCCCTCAGGAGCAGTCTGTATATTGTATATTAGATTGTAAGCTCCTAGTACAGGGTGTGCTTTATTCTGCGTGCCCTCAGTAGCAGCCTGTATTATATAATAATAATAATAATCTTTATTTATATAGCGCCAACATATTCCGCAGCGCTTATCAATTCACAGGTTCATATACAACAGTTATAAGTAACATAGCTAAAGATAATACAATAATTACAGCCAAAATAATGGCGACCCTGCTCGTAAGAGCTTACAATCTACAATGAGGTGGGGGTGACACAAAGTACAATGGCTTATTTACAAGGATGGTCCAGCCATATTGCGGGGATGAGGGATAGATAAAGGCTGCATGAGCTCGCCACCAGCCAGTATTTGTGGTGCTTTTTGGTTCGGTGGAGAGTTGTGTGGAGAAATAAGGGATGGGCTATAAGAAGATAAAAGGACTTCGATTAGGGAAGGTGATAGGCTACCCTAAACAGGTGTGTTTTTAGGGAACGCCTAAAACTGTGTAAATTGTGGCTCATCCTAATTTCTTGGGGTAGAGCATTCCAAAGAATAGGTGCAGCTCAGGAGAAGTTTTGAAGCCGGGAGTGGGAGGTACGGATTAGTGCGGATGTTAGTCGAAAGTCGCTTGCGGAGCGTAGAGAACGGGTAGGCCGATAAACAGAAATGAGGGAAGAGATGTAGGGGGGTGCCGCACTGTGAAGAGCTTTGTGGGTGAGAACAAGCAATTTAAATTGGATCCTATAATTCATGGGCAGCCAGTGCAATGACTGGCACAGAGCGGAGGAGTCTGAGTAACGGTTAGCTAAATAGATGACCCTGGCAGCAGCATTAAAGATGGACTGGAGGGGGGAAAGTCGAGTGAGGGGGAGACTAATTAATGGAAAGTTACAGTAGTCGAGGCGGGAGTGGATGAGGGCGACAGTGAGGGTTTTTGTTGTTTCCAAGGTGAGAAAGTGGCGGATTCTAGAGATGTTCTTCAGGTGCAAGCGACAAGAGTGGGCAAGAGATTGTATGTGGAAGGTGAAGGAGAGATTGGTGTCAAACACAATGCCCAGACAACGTGCCTGCTGGCTCGGCATTATTGTGGTACCACACACGGAGAGAGAGATGTCAGATTTTGAGAGGTAGTAGACGGCGGGAGCAGAAGAAGTTCAGTTTTGAAAAGGTTGAGTTTCAGGTTGAGTGCGGACATTATGTTAGAAACTGCGGCCAGACAGTCACTGGTGTTCTGTAGTACAGTGGTGGTAAGGTCAGGGGATGAGGTGTATAGTTGTGTGTCATCAGCATAAATATGGTACTGAAAACCAATTTTGCTGATGGTCTGTCCAATTGGGGCTGTTTAGAGAGAGAATAGAAGAGGACCGAGGACTGAACCCTGAGTAACCCCAATAGTGAGAGAAAGAGGGGAAGAAGTGGAGCCAGCGAACGATACACTGAAAGAGCGGTCAGATAGGTAGGAGGAGAACCAGGAGAGAGCAGTGTCCTTTATGCCAATTGAGTGGAGCGTAGAGAGTAGGAGGTGGTGGTCAGCGGTGTCAAAGGCTGCAGAGAGGTCAAGAAGAATGAGCAGAGAGTGGTCACCATTACGTTTTGCTGTCAGAAGGTCATTGGTTACTTTGATGAGTGCAGTTTCTGTAGAATGTAGGGGGCGGAAGCCGGACTGTGATGGGTCTAGAAGAGAGTGAGTGGAGAGATAACTGGTAAGGCGGGAGTAGACCAGGCGCTCCAAGAGTTTAGAGATGAAGGGTAGATTGGAAACTGGTCTGTAGTTGTTTGTGCAGGAAAGGTCATGAGAGGGTTTTTTTATTAATGGAGTAATGATGGAGTGTTTGAAGGAGGAGGGGAAGATACCAGAAGAGAGGGAGAGGTTGAAGATTTTAGTTAGGCGAGTAGTGACGACTGAAGAAAGAGACTGGAGTAGATGTGAGGGGATGGGGTCAGTGGTGCATGTAGTGGGATGGGAAGAAGAGAGGAGCCTGGAGACTTTGTCTTCTGTGACTGGGTCATATGTGGAGAGTGATCCAGAGGGGATGTGGGGAGGGATGGGAGTCACGGCACTTGGTGGCTGGGAGCTGATTTCCTGATGGATGGTGTCTATTTTCTCTGTGAAGTAGGAGGCCAAGTCCTCGGCACAAATGTCCGTGATGGGGGCCTGCGCTTTAGGACCTAGGACGGAGTGAAAGGTATTGAAGAGTTTTTTGGGGTTGTTGGATAGTGAGGAGATCAGGGTGGTGAAGTAGGTCTGTTTGGCGAGGTGAAGGGCAGAGTTATATGTTTTTAACATAAATTTGTAGTGGATAAAGTCTTCTAGTGTGAGAGTTTTCCTCCATACACGTTCGCCACTTCTAGAGCAACGCTGGAGAAATAGGGTTTGCGGTGTGAGCCAGGGCTGTTTTGCTCTGTGTTTAGAGGTTCTAAGGGTGACGGGAACCACTTGGTCCAGCGTGCTTCCGAGAGTGTCATTGTAGTGGTTTACAGCCAGATCAGGACAGGAAAAAGAGGAGATTGGGGACAGTGATGAGTGAAGGGAGTCTGTAAGTGTATGAGGGTTAATGGCTTGTAGATTTCTGAATGTGTGATAGGTAGGAGTGTGCTGGGGCGGGCGAGGATTTGTGAGCGTTAAGGAGAGAATGTTATGATCAGAGAGGGGAAGAGGGGAGTTATTTAGGTGGGGGATTGAACTAAGCCGGACAAAGACCAGATCAAGGGTGTTTCCATCTTTGTGTGTCTCAGAGGTTGAAAGCTGTGAGAGGCCAAGAGAAGTGGTTAAAGATAGAAGCTGGGATGCGGATGAGGAGGTGGGGCTGTTTATGGGGATGTTGAAGTCTCCCAGGATAAGGGTTGGTAAATCTGAGGACATGAAGTGCGGCAGCCAGGCAGAAAAATGGTCAAGGAACTGGGTGGGTGAGCCTGGGGAACGGTATGCGACCGCTAGTCTGAGGGAGAGAGGATGGAAGAGCCTGATGGTGTGGACCTCAAAAGAAGGGAATGAGAGTAATGGTACTGGGGTGATGACCTGGAAGGTGCAATGTGGGGACAGGAGTATGCAGACCCCACCACCAAGTCTGTTTGCAGGTCTCGGGGAATGGGAAAAATGCAGGCCGCCATGAGAAATAGCGGCAGGAGAGACAGTATCAGAATCCTGGATCCAGGTTTCAGTGAGGGCCAGCAGATTGAGAGCGTTGGTCAGAAAGTAATTGCGCAGGAAAGGAAGCTTGTTGCATATAGACCGTGGATTCCTCAGTGCGCAATTGAAGGAGGGAGATGAAGGAGTACAGCTGATGATAATAAGGTTAGCAGGGTTTCGATGTGAGGTAAGGGAGAGGTTGAGGCTGGTGGAGGGTGGTCCGGGGCTAGGAGAGATATCCCCTGAAATGAGTAGTAGCAGTTAAAAGAAAAAGAGCAGATAGTTTTTGGATTTGTGACATGGTTTCCTGTGCAATACCTTTGGATATGATAGAGTGAGATTTTTCAGGTAGTTCAAAAGAGCATGGGAGCTGTACATAGGAGAGGGAAGGAGAGAGGGGCAGATATGGATTAGTGGTGATGGAGGGGGGATATGGCGGTGAATGTGGATGAAAAAAAGCACACAGGAATATGGATGCAGGAGTAAAGTACATAGTTAGAAGAGAGTATAAAGTGTGGGTTACCTGACTCCTGCCCTGAATGACTGCCATTGAAATGACTGTCATACACTTGTCGAACAGGACACTTTGCTGAAGAGGACACGTGCACCCCTTATGATGCATCTAGATTTATAGGAAGGACTATAGCATCAGGTGAGAGGGATTGTGGGAACTGCTTGTGACTAAATTGGCAGCTGCTCAGCTCACCAGGGAGTGGATAGCTGTTCAAAGACAGAGACCTAACACACTATGCCTGACACAGTATAACACCTTTCACCACCAGATAAAGTCTACAATGATTGAAGGACAGACAGTGACTATTGAATACAATGCATCAAATAACAGCACAGATACAGCAAGCAGACACATTATACCATAGAAATGGTTTCAAGATGAGCGTTCAGCAGATGACATAGATTCAGCAAGCAGAAATGTTATACCATAGAAATGGTTTCAAGATGAGAGTTCAGCAGATGACATAGAACCAGCAAGCAGAGATGTTATACCATAGAAATGCTTTCAAGATGAGAGTTCAGCAGATGACAGAGATGCAACAAGCAGAGATGTTATACCATAGAAATGGTTTCAAGATGAGAGTTCAGCAGATGACATAGATCCAGCAAGCAGAGATGTTATACCATAAAAATGGTTTCAAGATGAGAGTTCAGCTGATGACATAGATGCAGCATGCAGAGATGTTATACAATAGAAATGGTTTCAAGATGAGAGTTCAGCAGATGACATAGATCCAGCAAGCAGAGATGTTATACCATAGAAATGGTTTCAAGATGAGAGTTCAGCAGATGACATAGATCCAGCAAGCAGAGATGTTATACCATAGAAATGGTTTCAAGATGAGAGTTCAGCAGATGACATAGATCCAGCAAGCAGAGATGTTATACCATAGAAATGGTTTAAAGATGAGAGTTCAGCAGATGACATAGATCCAGCAAGCAGAGATATTATACCATAGAAATTGTTTCAAGATGAGAGCTCAGCAGATGACATAGATCCAGCAAGCAGAGATGTTATATCATAGAAATGATTTCAAGATGAGAGTTCAGCAGATGACATAGATCCAGCAAGCAGAGATATTAGACCATAGAAATGGTTTCAAGATGAGAGCTCAGTTGATGACATAGATCCAGCAAACAGAGATGTTATACCATAGAAATGGTTTCAAGATGAGAGTTCAGCAGATGACATAGATCCAGCAAGCAGAGATGCTATACCATAGAAATGGTATCAAGATGAGAGTTCAGCAGATGACATAGATCCAGCAAGCAGAGATGTTATACCATAGAAATGGTTTCAAGATGAGAGTCCATCAGATGACATAGAACCAGCAAGCAGAGATGTTATACCATAGAAATGGTTTCAAGATGAGAGTTCAGCAGATGACATAGATCCAGCAAGCAGAGATGTTATACCATAGAAATGGTTTCAAGATGAGAGTTCAGCAGATGACATAGATCCAGCAAGCAGAGATGTTATACCATAGAAATGGTTTCAAGATGAGAGTTCAGCAGATGACATAGATCCAGCAAGCAGAGATGTTATAGCATAGAAATGGTTTCAAGATGAGAGTTCAGCAGATGACATAGATACAGCAAGCAGAGATGTTATACCATAGAAATGGTTTCAAAATGAGAGTTCAGCAGATGACATAGAACCAGCAAGCAGAGATGTTATACCATAGAAATGGTTTCAAGATGAGAGTTCAGCAGATGACATAGATCTAGCAAGCAGAGATGTTATACCATAGAAATGGTTTCAAGATGAGAGTTCAGCAGATGACATAGATCCAGCAAGCAGGGATGTTATACAATAGAAATGGTTTCAAGATGAGAGATCAGCAGATGACGTAGACCCAGCAAGCAGAGATGTTATACCATAGAAATGGTTTCAAGATGAGAGTTCAGCAGATGACATAGATCCAGCAAGCAGACATGTTATACCATAGAAATGGTTTCAAGATGACAGTTGAGCAGATGACATAGATCCAGCAAGCAGAGATATTATACCATAGAAATGGTTTCAAGATGAGAGTTCAGCAGATGACATAGATCCAGCAAGCAGAGATGTTATACCATAGAAATGGTTTCAAGATGAGAGTTCAGCAGATGACATAGATCCAGCAAGCAGAGATGTTATACCATAGAAATGGTTTCAAGATGAGAGTTCAGCAGATGCCATAGATCCAGCAAGCAGAGATGTTATACCATAGAAATGGTTTCAATATGTGAGTTCAGCAGATGACATAGATCCAGCAAGCAGAGATGTTATACCATAGAAATTGTTTCAAAATGAGCGTTCAGCAGATGACATAGATCCAGCAAGCAGAGACGTTATACCATAGAAATGGTTTCAAGATGAGAGTTCAGCAGATGACATAGATTCAGCAAGCAGAGATGTTATACCATAGAAATGATTTCAAGATAAGAGTTCAGAGGATGACATAGATCCAGCAAATAGAGATGTTATACCATAGAAATGGTTTCAAGATGAGAGTTCAGCAGATGACATAGATCCAGCAAGCAGAGATGTTATACCATAGAAATGGTATGAAGATGAGAATTCACCAGATGACATAGATCCAGCAAGCAGACATATTATACCATAGAAATGGTTTCAAAATGAGCTTTCAGAAGATGACATAGATCCAGCAAGCAGAGATGCTATACCATAAAAATGGTTTCAAGATGAGAGTTCAGCTGATGACATAGATGCAGCATGCAGAGATGTTATACAATAGAAATGGTTTCAAGATGAGAGTTCAGCAGATGACATAGATCCAGCAAGCAGAGATGTTATACCATAGAAATGGTTTCAAGATGAGAGTTCAGCAGATGACATAGATCCAGCAAGCAGAGATGTTATACCATAGAAATGGTTTCAAGATGAGAGTTCAGCAGATGACATAGATCCAGCAAGCAGAGATGTTATACCATAGAAATGGTTTAAAGATGAGAGTTCAGCAGATGACATAGATCCAGCAAGCAGAGATATTATACCATAGAAATGGTTTCAAGATGAGAGCTCAGCAGATGACATAGATCCAGCAAGCAGAGATGTTATATCATAGAAATGATTTCAAGATGAGAGTTCAGCAGATGACATAGATCCAGCAAGCAGAGATATTAGACCATAGAAATGGTTTCAAGATGAGAGCTCAGTTGATGACATAGATCCAGCAAACAGAGATGTTATACCATAGAAATGGTTTCAAGATGAGAGTTCAGCAGATGACATAGATCCAGCAAGCAGAGATGCTATACCATAGAAATGGTATCAAGATGAGAGTTCAGCAGATGACATAGATCCAGCAAGCAGAGATGTTATACCATAGAAATGGTTTCAAGATGAGAGTCCATCAGATGACATAGAACCAGCAAGCAGAGATGTTATACCATAGAAATGGTTTCAAGATGAGAGTTCAGCAGATGACATAGATCCAGCAAGCAGAGATGTTATACCATAGAAATGGTTTCAAGATGAGAGTTCAGCAGATGACATAGATCCAGCAAACAGAGATGTTATACCATAGAAATGGTTTCAAGATGAGAGTTCAGCAGATGACATAGATCCAGCAAGCAGAGATGTTATAGCATAGAAATGGTTTCAAGATGAGAGTTCAGCAGATGACATAGATACAGCAAGCAGAGATGTTATACCATAGAAATGGTTTCAAGATGAGAGTTCAGCAGATGACATAGAACCAGCAAGCAGAGATGTTATACCATAGAAATGGTTTCAAGATGAGAGTTCAGCAGATGACATAGATCTAGCAAGCAGAGATGTTATACCATAGAAATGGTTTCAAGATGAGAGTTCAGCAGATGACATAGATCCAGCAAGCAGAGATGTTATACAATAGAAATGGTTTCAAGATGAGAGATCAGCAGATGACGTAGACCCAGCAAGCAGAGATGTTATACCATAGAAATGGTTTCAAGATGAGAGTTCAGCAGATGACATAGATCCAGCAAGCAGACATGTTACACCATAGAAATGGTTTCAAGATGACAGTTGAGCAGATGACATAGATCCAGCAAGCAGAGATATTATACCATAGAAATGGTTTCAAGATGAGAGTTCAGCAGATGACATAGATCCAGCAAGCAGAGATGTTATACCATAGAAATGGTTTCAAGATGAGAGTTCAGCAGATGACATAGATCCAGCAAGCAGAGATGTTATACCATAGAAATGGTTTCAAGATGAGAGTTCAGCAGATGCCATAGATCCAGCAAGCAGAGATGTTATACCATAGAAATGGTTTCAAGATGTGAGTTCAGCAGATGACATAGATCCAGCAAGCAGAGATGTTATACCATAGAAATTGTTTCAAAATGAGCGTTCAGCAGATGACATAGATCCAGCAAGCAGAGATGTTATACCATAGAAATGGTTTCAAGATGAGAGTTCAGCAGATGACATAGATTCAGCAAGCAGAGATGTTATACCATAGAAATGATTTCAAGATAAGAGTTCAGAGGATGACATAGATCCAGCAAATAGAGATGTTATACCATAGAAATGGTTTCAAGATGAGAGTTCAGCAGATGACATAGATCCAGCAAGCAGAGATGTTATACCATAGAAATGGTATGAAGATGAGAATTCACCAGATGACATAGATCCAGCAAGCAGACATATTATACCATAGAAATGGTTTCAAAATGAGCTTTCAGAAGATGACATAGATCCAGCAAGCAGAGATGCTATACCATAGAAATGGTATGAAGATGAGAATTAAGAAGATGACATAGATCCAGCAAGCAGAGATGCTATACCATAGAAATGGTATCAAGATGAGAGTTCAGCAGATGATATAGATCCAGCAAGCAGAGATATTATACCATAGAAATGGTATCAAGATGAGAGTTCAGCAGATGACATAGATACAGCAAGCAGAGATGTTATACTATAGAAATGGTTTCAAGATGAGAGATCAGCAGATGACATAGATCCAGCAAGCAGAGATATTATACCATAGAAATGGTTTCAAGATGAGAGTTCAGCAGATGACATAGATCCAACAAGCAGAGATGTTATACCATAGAAATGGTATGAAGATGAGAATTCACCAGATGACATAGATCCAGCAAGCAGACATATTATAACCTATAAATGGTTTCAAAATGGGAGTTCAGCAGATGACATAGATCCAGCAAGCAGAGATGCTATACCATAGAAATGGTATCAAGATGAGAATTAGGAAGATGACATAGATCCAGCAAGCAGAGATGCTATACCATAGAAATGGTATCAAGATGAGAGTCCAGCAGATGACATAGATCCAGCAAGCAGAGATATTATACCATAGAAATGGTTTCAAGATGAGAGTTCAGCAGATGACATAGATCCAGCAAGCAGAGATGTTATACCATAGAAATGGTTTCAGGATGAGAGATCAACAGACGACATAGATCCAGCAAGCAGAGATGTTATACCATAGAAATGGTTTCAAGAGGAGAGTTCAGCAGATGACATAGATCCAGCAGGCAGAGATGTTATACAATAGAAATGGTATCAAGATGAGAATTCAGCAGATGACATAGATCCAGCAAGCAGAGATGCTATACCATAGAAATGGTATCAAGATGAGAGTTCAGCAGATGACATAGATCCAGCAAGCAGAGATGTTGTACCATAGAAATGGTATCAAGATGAGAATTCAGCAGATGACATAGATCCAGCAAGCAGAGATGCTATACCATAGAAATGGTATCAAGATGAGAGTTCAGCAGATGACATAGATCCAGCAAGCAGAGATGTTGTACCATAGAAATGGTTTCAAGATGAGCGTTCAGCAGATGACATAGATCCAGCAAGCAGAGATGCTATACCATATTAATGGTTTCAAGATGAGAGTTCAGCAGATGACATAGATCCAGCAAGCAGAGACGTTATACCATAGAAATGGTTTCAAGATGAGCGTTCAGCAGATGACACAGATCCAGCAAGCAGAGATGTTATACCATATTAATGGTTTCAAGATGAGAGTTCAGCAGATGACATAGATCCAGCAAGCAGAGATGCTATACCATAGAAATGGTATCAAGATGAAAGTTCAGCAGATGACATAGATCCAGCAAGCAGAGATGTTGTACCATAGAAATGGTTTCAAGATGAGCGTTCAGCAGATGACATAGATCCAGCAAGCAGAGATGTTATACCATAGAAATGGTTTCAAGATGAGAGTTCAGCAGATGACATAGATCCAGCAAGCAGAGATGTTATACCATAGAAATGGTTTCAAGATGAGAGTTCAGCAGATGACATAGATCCAGCAAGCAGAGATGTTATACCATAGAAATGGTTACAAGATGAGAGTTCAGCAGATCACATAGATCCAGCAAGCAGAGATGTTATACCATAGAAATGGTTTCAAGATGAGAGTTCAGCAGATGACATAGATCCGCCAAGCAGAGATGTTATACCATAGAATTGCTTTCAAGATGAGAGTTCAGCAGATGACATAGATCCAGCAAGCAGAGATGTTATACCATAGAAATGGTTTCAAGATGAGAGCTCAGCAGATGACATAGATCCAGCAAGCAGAGATGTTATACTATAGAAATGGTTTCAAGATGAGCATTCAGCAGATGACATAGATCCAGCAAGCAGAGATGTTATACCATAGAAGTGGTTTCAAGATGAGAGTTCAGAAGATGACATAGATCCAGCAAACAGAGATGTTATACCATTGAAATGGTTTCAAGATGAGAGTTCAGCAGATGACATACATCCAGCAAGCAGAGATGTTATACCATTGAAATGGTTTCAAGACGAGCGTTCAGCAGATGACATAGATCTAGCAAGCAGAGATGTTATACCATAAAAATGGTTTCAAGATGAGCGTTCAGCAGATGACATAGATCCAGGAAGCTGAGATGTTATACCATCGAAATGGTTTCAAGATGAGAGTTCAGCAGATGACATAGATCCTGCAAGCAGAGATGTTATAACATAGAAATGGTTTCAAGAGGAGAGTTCAGCAGATGACATAGATCCAGCAAGCAGAGATGTTATACCATAGAAATGGTTTCAAGATGAGCGTTGAGCAGATGACATAGATCCAGTAAGCAGAGATGTTATACCATATTAATGGTTTCAAGATGAGAGTTCTGCAGATGACATAGATCCAGCAAGCAGAGATGCTATACCATAGAAATGGAATCAAGATGAGAATTCAGCAGATGACATAGATCCAGCAAGCAGAGATGCTATACCATAGAAATGGTATTAAGATGAGAATTCAGCAGATGAAATAGATCTAGCAAGCAGAGATGCTATACCATAGAAATGGTATCAAGATTAGAGTTCAGCAGATGACATAGATCCAGCAAGCAGAGATGTTGTACCATAGAAATGGTTTCAAGATGAGCGTTCAGCAGATGACATAGATCCAGCAAGCAGAGATGTTATACCATAGAAATGGTTTCAAGATGAGCGTTCAGCAGATGACATAGATCCAGCAAGCAGAGATATTATACCATGTTAATGGTTTCAAGATGAGAGTAGAGCAGATGACATAGATCCAGCAAGCAGAGATGTTATACCATAGAAATGGTATCAAGATGAGAGTTCAGCAGATGACATAGATCCAGCAAGCAGAGATATTATACCATAGAAATGGTTTCAAAATGAGCGTTCAGCAGATGACATAGATCCAGCAAGCAGAGATGTTATACCATATTAATGGTTTCAAGATGAGATTTCAGCAGATAACATAGATACAGCAAGCAGAGATGTCATACCATAGAAATGGTTTCAAGATGAGAGATCAGCAGATGACATAGATCCAGCAAGCAGAGATGTTATACCATAGAAATGGTTTCAAGATGAGCGTTCAGCAGATGACATAGATCCAGCAAGCAGAGATGTTATATCATAGAAATGGTATCAAGATGAGAATTCAGCAGATGACATAGATCCAGCAAGCAGAAATGTTATACCATAGAAATGGTTTCAAGATGAGCGTTCAGCAGATGACATAGATCCAGCAAGCAGAAATGTTATACCATATTAATGGTTTCAAGATGAGAGTTCAGCAGATGACATAGATCCAGCAAACATAGATGCTATACCATAGAAATGGTATCAAGATGAGTGTTCAACAGATGACATAGATCCAGCAAGCAGAGATGTTGTACCATAGAAATGGTTTCAAGATGAGCGTTCAGCTGATGACATAGATCCAGCAAGCAGAGATGTTATACTATAGAAATGGTTTCAAGATGAGCGTTCAGCAGATGACATAGATCCAGCAAGCAGAGATGTTATACCATATTAATGGATTCAAGATGAGAGTTAAGCAGATGACATAGACCCAGCAAGCAGAGATGTTATTCCATATTAATGGTTTCAAGATGAGAGTTCAGCAGATGACATAGTTCCAGCAAGCAGAGATGTTATACCATAGAAATGGTTTCAAGATAAGAGTTCAGCAGATGACATAGATCCAGCAAGCAGAGATGTTATACCATAGAAATGGTTTCAAGATGAGCGTTCAGCAGATGACATAGATCCAGCAAGCAGAGATGTTGTACCATAGAAATGGTTTCAAGTTGAGCGTTCAGCAGATGACATAGATCCTGCAAGCAGAGATGTTATACCATAGAAATGGTTTCAAGATGAGAGTTCAGCAGATGACATAGATCCAGCAAGCAGAGATGTTATACCATAGAAATGGTTTCATGATGAGAGTTCAGCAGATGACATAGATCCAGCAAGCAGAGATGTTGTACCATAGAAATGGCATCAAGATGAGAGTTCAGCAGGTGACATAGATCCAGCAACCAGAGATGTTGTACCATAGAAATGGTTTCAAGATTAGCATTCAGCAGATGACATAGATTCAGCAAGCAGAGATGTTATACCATAGAAATGGTTTCAAGATGAGAGTTCAGCAGATGACATAGATCCAGCAAGCAGAGATGTTATACCATAGAAATGGTTTCAAGATGAGAGTTCAGCAGATGACATAGATCCAGCAAGCAGAGATGTTATACCATAGAAATGGTTTCAAGATGAGAGTTCAGCAGATGACATAGATCCAGCAAGCAGAGATGTTATACCATAGAAATGGTTACAAGATGAGAGTTCAGCAGATGACATAGATCCAGCAAGCAGAGATGTTGTACAATAGAAATGGTTTCAAGATGAGCGTTCAGCAGATGACATAGATCCAGCAAGCAGAGATGTTATACCATAGAAATGGTTTCAAGATGAGAGTTCAGCAGATGGCATAGATCCAGCAAGCAGAGATGTTATACCATAGAAATGGTATCAAGATGAGAGTTCAGCAGATGACATAGATCCAGCAAGCAGAGATGTTGTACCATAGAAATGTTTTAAAGATGAGCATTCAGCAGATGACATAGATCCAGCAAGCAGAGATGTTATACCATAGAAATGGTTTCAAGATGAGAGTTCAGCAGATGACATATATCCAGCAAGCAGAGATGTTATACCATAGAAATGGTATCAAGATGAGAGTTCAGCAGATGACATAGATCCAGCAAGCAGAGATGTTATACCATAGAAATGGTTACAAGATGAGAGTTCAGCAGATGACATAGATCCAGCAAGCAGAGATGTTATACCAAAGAAATGGTTTCAAGATGAGCGTTCAGCAGATGACATAGATCCAGCAAGCAGAGATGTTATACCATAGAAATGGTTTCAAGATGAGAGTTCAGCAGATGACATAGATCCAGCAAGCAGAGATGTTATACCATAGAAATGGTTTCAAGATGAGCGTTGAGCAGATGACATAGATCCAGCAAGCAGAGATGTTATACCATATTAATGGTTTCAAGATGAGAGTTCAGCAGATGACATAGATCCAGCAAGCAGAGATGCTATACCATAGAAATGGTATCAAGATGGGAATTCAGCAGATGACATAGATCCAGCAAGCAGAGATGCTATACCATAGAAATGGCATCAAGATGAGAGTTCAGCAGGTGACATAGATCCAGCAACCAGAGATGTTGTACCATAGAAATGATTTCAAGATGAGCATTCAGCAGATGACATAGATTCAGCAAGCAGAGATGTTATACCATAGAAATGGTTTCAAGATGAGAGTTCAGCAGATGACATAGATCCAGCAAGCAGAGATGTTATACCATAGAAATGGTTTCAAGATGAGAGTTCAGCAGATGACATAGATCCAGCAACCAGAGATGTTATACCATAGAAATGGTTTCAAGATGAGAGTTCAGCAGATGACATAGATTCAGCAAGCAGAGATGTTATACCATGGAAATGGTATCAAGATGAGAGTTTAGCAGATGACATAGATCCAGCAAGCAGAGATGTTGTACCATAGAAATGTTTTAAAGATGAGCATTCAGCAGATGACATAGATCCAGCAAGCAGAGATGTTATACCATAGAAATGGTTTCAAGATGAGAGTTCAGCAGATGACATATATCCAGCAAGCAGAGATGTTATACCATAGAAATGGTATCAAGATGAGAGTTCAGCAGATGACATAGATCCAGCAAGCAGAGATGTTATACCATAGAAATGGTTACAAGATGAGAGTTCAGCAGATGACATAGATCCAGCAAGCAGAGATGTTATACCATAGAAATGGTTTCAAGATGAGCGTTCAGCAGATGACATAGATCCAGCAAGCAGAGATGTTATACCATAGAAATGGTTTCAAGATGAGAGTTCAGCAGATGACATAGATACAGCAAGCAGAGATGTTATACCATAGAAATGGTTTCAAGATGAGAGTTCAGCAGATGACATAGAACCAGCAAGCAGAGATGTTATACCATAGAAATGGTTTCAAGATGAGAGTTCAGCAGATGACATAGATCTAGCAAGCAGAGATGTTATACCATAGAAATGGTTTCAAGATGAGAGTTCAGCAGATGACCTAGATCCAGCAAGCAGAGATGTTATACAATAGAAATGGTTTCAAGATGAGAGATCAGCAGATGACGTAGACCCAGCAAGCAGAGATGTTATACCATAGAAATGGTTTCAAGATGAGAGTTCAGCAGATGACATAGATCCAGCAAGCAGACATGTTACACCATAGAAATGGTTTCAAGATGACAGTTGAGCAGATGACATAGATCCAGCAAGCAGAGATATTATACCATAGAAATGGTTTCAAGATGAGAGTTCAGCAGATGACATAGATCCAGCAAGCAGAGATGTTATACCATAGAAATGGTTTCAAGATGAGAGTTCAGCAGATGACATAGATCCAGCAAGCAGAGATGTTATACCATAGAAATGGTTTCAAGATGAGAGTTCAGCAGATGCCATAGATCCAGCAAGCAGAGATGTTATACCATAGAAATGGTTTCAAGATGTGAGTTCAGCAGATGACATAGATCCAGCAAGCAGAGATGTTATACCATAGAAATTGTTTCAAAATGAGCGTTCAGCAGATGACATAGATCCAGCAAGCAGAGATGTTATACCATAGAAATGGTTTCAAGATGAGAGTTCAGCAGATGACATAGATTCAGCAAGCAGAGATGTTATACCATAGAAATGATTTCAAGATAAGAGTTCAGAGGATGACATAGATCCAGCAAATAGAGATGTTATACCATAGAAATGGTTTCAAGATGAGAGTTCAGCAGATGACATAGATCCAGCAAGCAGAGATGTTATACCATAGAAATGGTATGAAGATGAGAATTCACCAGATGACATAGATCCAGCAAGCAGACATATTATACCATAGAAATGGTTTCAAAATGAGCTTTCAGAAGATGACATAGATCCAGCAAGCAGAGATGCTATACCATAGAAATGGTATGAAGATGAGAATTAAGAAGATGACATAGATCCAGCAAGCAGAGATGCTATACCATAGAAATGGTATCAAGATGAGAGTTCAGCAGATGACATAGATCCAGCAAGCAGAGATATTATACCATAGAAATGGTATCAAGATGAGAGTTCAGCAGATGACATAGATACAGCAAGCAGAGATGTTATACTATAGAAATGGTTTCAAGATGAGAGATCAGCAGATGACATAGATCCAGCAAGCAGAGATATTATACCATAGAAATGGTTTCAAGATGAGAGTTCAGCAGATGACATAGATCCAACAAGCAGAGATGTTATACCATAGAAATGGTATGAAGATGAGAATTCACCAGATGACATAGATCCAGCAAGCAGACATATTATAACCTATAAATGGTTTCAAAATGAGAGTTCAGCAGATGACATAGATCCAGCAAGCAGAGATGCTATACCATAGAAATGGTATCAAGATGAGAATTAGGAAGATGACATAGATCCAGCAAGCAGAGATGCTATACCATAGAAATGGTATCAAGATGAGAGTCCAGCAGATGACATAGATCCAGCAAGCAGAGATATTATACCATAGAAATGGTTTCAAGATGAGAGTTCAGCAGATGACATAGATCCAGCAAGCAGAGATGTTATACCATAGAAATGGTTTCAAGATGAGAGATCAACAGACGACATAGATCCAGCAAGCAGAGATGTTATACCATAGAAATGGTTTCAAGAGGAGAGTTCAGCAGATGACATAGATCCAGCAGGCAGAGATGTTATACAATAGAAATGGTATCAAGATGAGAATTCAGCAGATGACATAGATCCAGCAAGCAGAGATGCTATACCATAGAAATGGTATCAAGATGAAAGTTCAGCAGATGACATAGATCCAGCAAGCAGAGATGTTGTACCATAGAAATGGTTTCAAGATGAGCGTTCAGCAGATGACATAGATCCAGCAAGCAGAGATGTTATACCATAGAAATGGTTTCAAGATGAGAGTTCAGCAGATGACATAGATCCAGCAAGCAGAGATGTTATACCATAGAAATGGTTTCAAGATGAGAGTTCAGCAGATGACATAGATCCAGCAAGCAGAGATGTTATACCATAGAAATGGTTACAAGATGAGAGTTCAGCAGATCACATAGATCCAGCAAGCAGAGATGTTATACCATAGAAATGGTTTCAAGATGAGAGTTCAGCAGATGACATAGATCCGCCAAGCAGAGATGTTATACCATAGAATTGCTTTCAAGATGAGAGTTCAGCAGATGACATAGATCCAGCAAGCAGAGATGTTATACCATAGAAATGGTTTCAAGATGAGAGCTCAGCAGATGACATAGATCCAGCAAGCAGAGATGTTATACTATAGAAATGGTTTCAAGATGAGCATTCAGCAGATGACATAGATCCAGCAAGCAGAGATGTTATACCATAGAAGTGGTTTCAAGATGAGAGTTCAGAAGATGACATAGATCCAGCAAACAGAGATGTTATACCATTGAAATGGTTTCAAGATGAGAGTTCAGCAGATGACATACATCCAGCAAGCAGAGATGTTATACCATTGAAATGGTTTCAAGACGAGCGTTCAGCAGATGACATAGATCTAGCAAGCAGAGATGTTATACCATAAAAATGGTTTCAAGATGAGCGTTCAGCAGATGACATAGATCCAGGAAGCTGAGATGTTATACCATCGAAATGGTTTCAAGATGAGAGTTCAGCAGATGACATAGATCCTGCAAGCAGAGATGTTATAACATAGAAATGGTTTCAAGAGGAGAGTTCAGCAGATGACATAGATCCAGCAAGCAGAGATGTTATACCATAGAAATGGTTTCAAGATGAGCGTTGAGCAGATGACATAGATCCAGTAAGCAGAGATGTTATACCATATTAATGGTTTCAAGATGAGAGTTCTGCAGATGACATAGATCCAGCAAGCAGAGATGCTATACCATAGAAATGGAATCAAGATGAGAATTCAGCAGATGACATAGATCCAGCAAGCAGAGATGCTATACCATAGAAATGGTATTAAGATGAGAATTCAGCAGATGAAATAGATCTAGCAAGCAGAGATGCTATACCATAGAAATGGTATCAAGATTAGAGTTCAGCAGATGACATAGATCCAGCAAGCAGAGATGTTGTACCATAGAAATGGTTTCAAGATGAGCGTTCAGCAGATGACATAGATCCAGCAAGCAGAGATGTTATACCATAGAAATGGTTTCAAGATGAGCGTTCAGCAGATGACATAGATCCAGCAAGCAGAGATATTATACCATGTTAATGGTTTCAAGATGAGAGTAGAGCAGATGACATAGATCCAGCAAGCAGAGATGTTATACCATAGAAATGGTATCAAGATGAGAGTTCAGCAGATGACATAGATCCAGCAAGCAGAGATATTATACCATAGAAATGGTTTCAAAATGAGCGTTCAGCAGATGACATAGATCCAGCAAGCAGAGATGTTATACCATATTAATGGTTTCAAGATGAGATTTCAGCAGATAACATAGATACAGCAAGCAGAGATGTCATACCATAGAAATGGTTTCAAGATGAGAGATCAGCAGATGACATAGATCCAGCAAGCAGAGATGTTATACCATAGAAATGGTTTCAAGATGAGCGTTCAGCAGATGACATAGATCCAGCAAGCAGAGATGTTATATCATAGAAATGGTATCAAGATGAGAATTCAGCAGATGACATAGATCCAGCAAGCAGAGATGTTATACCATAGAAATGGTTTCAAGATGAGCGTTCAGCAGATGACATAGATCCAGCAAGCAGAAATGTTATACCATATTAATGGTTTCAAGATGAGAGTTCAGCAGATGACATAGATCCAGCAAACATAGATGCTATACCATAGAAATGGTATCAAGATGAGTGTTCAACAGATGACATAGATCCAGCAAGCAGAGATGTTGTACCATAGAAATGGTTTCAAGATGAGCGTTCAGCTGATGACATAGATCCAGCAAGCAGAGATGTTATACTATAGAAATGGTTTCAAGATGAGCGTTCAGCAGATGACATAGATCCAGCAAGCAGAGATGTTATACCATATTAATGGATTCAAGATGAGAGTTAAGCAGATGACATAGACCCAGCAAGCAGAGATGTTATTCCATATTAATGGTTTCAAGATGAGAGTTCAGCAGATGACATAGTTCCAGCAAGCAGAGATGTTATACCATAGAAATGGTTTCAAGATAAGAGTTCAGCAGATGACATAGATCCAGCAAGCAGAGATGTTATACCATAGAAATGGTTTCAAGATGAGCGTTCAGCAGATGACATAGATCCAGCAAGCAGAGATGTTGTACCATAGAAATGGTTTCAAGTTGAGCGTTCAGCAGATGACATAGATCCTGCAAGCAGAGATGTTATACCATAGAAATGGTTTCAAGATGAGAGTTCAGCAGATGACATAGATCCAGCAAGCAGAGATGTTATACCATAGAAATGGTTTCATGATGAGAGTTCAGCAGATGACATAGATCCAGCAAGCAGAGATGTTGTACCATAGAAATGGCATCAAGATGAGAGTTCAGCAGGTGACATAGATCCAGCAACCAGAGATGTTGTACCATAGAAATGGTTTCAAGATTAGCATTCAGCAGATGACATAGATTCAGCAAGCAGAGATGTTATACCATAGAAAAGGTTTCAAGATGAGAGTTCAGCAGATGACATAGATCCAGCAAGCAGAGATGTTATACCATAGAAATGGTTTCAAGATGAGAGTTCAGCAGATGACATAGATCCAGCAAGCAGAGATGTTATACCATAGAAATGGTTTCAAGATGAGAG
This sequence comes from Phyllobates terribilis, assembly GCF_046119375.1. NCBI lineage: Eukaryota > Metazoa > Chordata > Amphibia > Anura > Dendrobatidae > Phyllobates > Phyllobates terribilis. The sequence continues at coordinate 203,313 of NW_027364330.1, forward strand.
TTCAGCAGATGACATAGATCCAGCAAGCAGAGATGTTATACCATAGAAATGGTTACAAGATGAGAGTTCAGCAGATGACATAGATCCAGCAAGCAGAGATGTTGTACAATAGAAATGGTTTCAAGATGAGCGTTCAGCAGATGACATAGATCCAGCAAGCAGAGATGTTATACCATAGAAATGGTTTCAAGATGAGAGTTCAGCAGATGGCATAGATCCAGCAAGCAGAGATGTTATACCATAGAAATGGTATCAAGATGAGAGTTCAGCAGATGACATAGATCCAGCAAGCAGAGATGTTGTACCATAGAAATGTTTTAAAGATGAGCATTCAGCAGATGACATAGATCCAGCAAGCAGAGATGTTATACCATAGAAATGGTTTCAAGATGAGAGTTCAGCAGATGACATATATCCAGCAAGCAGAGATGTTATACCATAGAAATGGTATCAAGATGAGAGTTCAGCAGATGACATAGATCCAGCAAGCAGAGATGTTATACCATAGAAATGGTTACAAGATGAGAGTTCAGCAGATGACATAGATCCAGCAAGCAGAGATGTTATACCAAAGAAATGGTTTCAAGATGAGCGTTCAGCAGATGACATAGATCCAGCAAGCAGAGATGTTATACCATAGAAATGGTTTCAAGATGAGAGTTCAGCAGATGACATAGATCCAGCAAGCAGAGATGTTATACCATAGAAATGGTTTCAAGATGAGCGTTGAGCAGATGACATAGATCCAGCAAGCAGAGATGTTATACCATATTAATGGTTTCAAGATGAGAGTTCAGCAGATGACATAGATCCAGCAAGCAGAGATGCTATACCATAGAAATGGTATCAAGATGGGAATTCAGCAGATGACATAGATCCAGCAAGCAGAGATGCTATACCATAGAAATGGCATCAAGATGAGAGTTCAGCAGGTGACATAGATCCAGCAACCAGAGATGTTGTACCATAGAAATGATTTCAAGATGAGCATTCAGCAGATGACATAGATTCAGCAAGCAGAGATGTTATACCATAGAAATGGTTTCAAGATGAGAGTTCAGCAGATGACATAGATCCAGCAAGCAGAGATGTTATACCATAGAAATGGTTTCAAGATGAGAGTTCAGCAGATGACATAGATCCAGCAAGCAGAGATGTTATACCATAGAAATGGTTTCAAGATGAGAGTTCAGCAGATGACATAGATTCAGCAAGCAGAGATGTTATACCATAGAAATGGTATCAAGATGAGAGTTCAGCAGATGACATAGATCCAGCAAGCAGAGATGTTGTACCATAGAAATGTTTTAAAGATGAGCATTCAGCAGATGACATAGATCCAGCAAGCAGAGATGTTATACCATAGAAATGGTTTCAAGATGAGAGTTCAGCAGATGACATATATCCAGCAAGCAGAGATGTTATACCATAGAAATGGTATCAAGATGAGAGTTCAGCAGATGACATAGATCCAGCAAGCAGAGATGTTATACCATAGAAATGGTTACAAGATGAGAGTTCAGCAGATGACATAGATCCAGCAAGCAGAGATGTTATACCAAAGAAATGGTTTCAAGATGAGCGTTCAGCAGATGACATAGATCCAGCAAGCAGAGATGTTATACCATAGAAATGGTTTCAAGATGAGAGTTCAGCAGATGACATAGATCCAGCAAGCAGAGATGTTATACCATAGAAATGGTTTCAAGATGAGCGTTGAGCAGATGACATAGATCCAGCAGGCAGAGATGTTATACCATATTAATGGTTTCAAGATGAGAGTTCAGCAGATGACATAGATCCAGCAAGCAGAGATGCTATACCATAGAAATGGTATCAAGATGGGAATTCAGCAGATGACATAGATCCAGCAAGCAGAGATGCTATACCATAGAAATGGTATCAAGATGAGAGTTCAGCAGATGACATAGATCCAGCAAGCAGAGATGCTATACCATAGAAATGGTTTCAAGATGAGCGTTCAGCAGATGACATAGATCCAGCAAGCAGAGATGTTATACCATATTAATGGTTTCATGATGAGAGTTCAGCAGATGACATAGATCCTGCAAGCAGAGATGTTATACCATAGAAATGGTTTCAAGATGAGAGTTCAGCAGATGACATAGATTCAGCAAGCAGAGATGTTATACCATAGAAATGGTATCAAGATGAGAGTTCAGCAGATGACATAGATCCAGCAAGCAGAGATGTTGTACCATAGAAATGTTTTAAAGATGAGCATTCAGCAGATGACATAGATCCAGCAAGCAGAGATGTTATACCATAGAAATGGTTTCAAGATGAGAGTTCAGCAGATGACATATATCCAGCAAGCAGAGATGTTATACCATAGAAATGGTATCAAGATGAGAGTTCAGCAGATGACATAGATCCAGCAAGCAGAGATGTTATACCATAGAAATGGTTACAAGATGAGAGTTCAGCAGATGACATAGATCCAGCAAGCAGAGATGTTATACCAAAGAAATGGTTTCAAGATGAGCGTTCAGCAGATGACATAGATCCAGCAAGCAGAGATGTTATACCATAGAAATGGTTTCAAGATGAGAGTTCAGCAGATGACATAGATCCAGCAAGCAGAGATGTTATACCATAGAAATGGTTTCAAGATGAGCGTTGAGCAGATGACATAGATCCAGCAGGCAGAGATGTTATACCATATTAATGGTTTCAAGATGAGAGTTCAGCAGATGACATAGATCCAGCAAGCAGAGATGCTATACCATAGAAATGGTATCAAGATGGGAATTCAGCAGATGACATAGATCCAGCAAGCAGAGATGCTATACCATAGAAATGGTATCAAGATGAGAGTTCAGCAGATGACATAGATCCAGCAAGCAGAGATGCTATACCATAGAAATGGTTTCAAGATGAGCGTTCAGCAGATGACATAGATCCAGCAAGCAGAGATGTTATACCATATTAATGGTTTCATGATGAGAGTTCAGCAGATGACATAGATCCTGCAAGCAGAGATGTTATACCATAGAAATGGTTTCAAGATGAGAGTTCAGCACATGACATTGATCCAGCAAGCAGAGATGTTATACCATAGAAATGGTTTCATGATGAGAGTTCAAAAGATGACATAGATCCAGCAAGCAGAGATGTTATACCATAGAAATGGTTTCAAGATGAGAGTACAGCAGATGACATAGATACAGCAAGCAGAGAAGCTATACCATAGAAATGGTTTCAAGATGAGAGTTCAGCAGATGACATAGATCCAGCAAGCAGAGATGTTATACCATAGAAATGGTTTCAAGATGAGAGTTCAGCAGATGACATAGATCCAGCAAGCAGAGATGTTATACCATAGAAATGGTTTCAAGATGAGAGTTCAGCAGATGACATAGATCCAGCAAGCAGAGATGTTATACCATAGAAATGGTATCAAGATGAGAGTTCAGCAGATGACATAGATCCAGCAAGCAGAGATGTTATACCATAGAAATGGTTTCAAGATGAGAGTTCAGCAGATGACATAGATCCAGCAAGCAGAGATGTTATACCATAGAAATGGTTTCAAGATGAGAGTTCAGCAGATGACATATATCCAGCAAGCAGAGATGTTATACCATAGAAATGGTATCAAGATGAGAGTTCAGCAGATGACATAGATCCAGCAAGCAGAGATGTTATACCATAGAAATGGTTACAAGATGAGAGTTCAGCAGATGACATAGATCCAGCAAGCAGAGATGTTATACCAAAGAAATGGTTTCAAGATGAGCGTTCAGCAGATGACATAGATCCAGCAAGCAGAGATGTTATACCATAGAAATGGTTTCAAGATGAGAGTTCAGCAGATGACATAGATCCAGCAAGCAGAGATGTTATACCATAGAAATGGTTTCAAGATGAGCGTTGAGCAGATGACATAGATCCAGCAAGCAGAGATGCTATACCATAGAAATGGTATCAAGATGGGAATTCAGCAGATGACATAGATCCAGCAAGCAGAGATGCTATACCATAGAAATGGTATCAAGATGAGAGTTCAGCAGATGACATAGATCCAGCAAGCAGAGATGTTGTACCATAGAAATGGTTTCAAGATGAGCATTCAGCAGATGACATAGATCCAGCAAGCAGAGATGTTATACCATAGAAATGGTTTCAAGATGAGCGTTCAGCAGATGACATAGATCCAGCAAGCAGAGAAGTTATACCATAGAAATGGTTTCAAGATGAGAGTTCAGCACATGACATAGATCCAGCAAGCAGAGATGTTATACCATAGAAATGGTTTCATGATGAGAGTTCAACAGATGACATAGATCCAGCAAGCAGAGATGTTATACCATAGAAATGGTTTCAAGATGAGAGTACAGCAGATGACATAGATACAGCAAGCAGAGAAGCTATACCATAGAAATGGTTTCAAGATGAGCGTTCAGCAGATGACATAGATCCAGCAAGCAGAGATGTTATACCATAGAAATGGTTACAAGATTAGAGTTCAGCAGATGACATAGATCCAGCAAGCAGAGATGTTATACCATAGAAATGGCTTCAAGATGAGCGTTCAGCAGATGACATAGATCCAGCAAGCAGTGATGTTATACCATAGAAATGGCTTTAAGATGAGAGTTCAGCAGATGACATAGATCCAGCAAGCAGAGATGTTATACCATAGAAATGGCTTCAAGATGAGAGTTCAGCAGATGACATAGATCCGGCAAGCAGAGATGTTATACCATAGAACTGGTTTCAAGATGAGCGTTCAGCAGATGACATAGATCCAGCAAGCAGTGATGTTATACCATAGAAATGGTTTCAAGATGAGAGTTCAGCAGATGACATAGATACAGAAAGCAGAGATGTTATACCATAGAAATGGTTTCAAGATGAGAGTTCAGCAGATGACATAGATACAGCAAGCAGAGATGTCATACCTGTGTGAAGATAGAAGAGATGGATGGACGTTAGTCGGTTGCCATTGAAATGACTGTCAGACACTTGTCGAACAGGACACTTTCCTGAAGAGGACACATTCGTGCACCCCACACTGCGTGCACCCCTTATGATGCATCTAGATTTATAGGAAGGACTATAGCATCAGGTGAGAGGGATTGTGGGAGCTGCTTGTGACTAAATTGGCTGCTGCTCAGCTCACCAGGGAGTGGATAGCTGATCAAAGACACAGACTTAACACACTATACCTGACACAGTATAACACCTTTCACCATCAGATAAAGTCTACAACGATGGAAGGACAGACAGTGACTATTGAATACAATGCATCAAATAACAGAACACAGATAGTTACAGCAAGCAGACACATTATACCATAGAAATGGTTTCAAGATGAGAGTTCAGCAGATGACATAGATCCAGCAAGCAGAGATGTTATACCATGGAAATTGTTACAAGATGAGAGTTCAGCAGATGACATAGATCCAGCAAGCAGAGTTGTTATACCATAGAAATGGTTTCAAGATGAGAGTTCAGCAGATGACATAGATCCAGCAAGCAGAGATGTTATACCATAGAAATGGTTTCAAGATGAGAGTTCAGCAGATGACATACATACAGCAAGCAGAGATGTTATACCATAGAAATTGTTTCAAGATGAGAGTTCAGCAGATGACATAGATACAGCAAACAGAGATGTTATACCTGTGTGAAGATAGAAGAGATGGATGGACGTTAAGGCCCGTCACACTTAGCGACGCTACAGCGATCCCGACAACGATACGACCTCTTGCAGTTTTGCTATGTGGTCGCTGGTGAGCTGTCAAACAGGCAGGCTCACCAACGATCAGGGGAGCAGCAACATCGTTGAAAGAATCTTTCCACTATGTCCTGCTCCTGGTTACCAGCCTGCTGAAGCAGGAGCAGGCTGGTAACCATGATAAACAGCGGGTTACTAGGGGCACACGAGCACATAGTAACCCGCTGTTTATCATGGTTACCACTCTGCTATGGTGAGAGGGAGGTTACAGCTCACTGTAGCAGAGTGGTAACCATGATAAACAGCGGGCTACTAAGTGCGCGTGCGCCCCTAGTAACCCGCTGTTTATCATGGTTACCAGCCTGATCGCTGCTCCCGCTTGTCACACACAGCGATATGCGCTGACCAGCGGGAGGGCAACGACCAAAAAAAGGTCCAGTCTGTATACTGTATATTAGATTGTAAGCTCCTAGGACAGGGTGTGCATTATTCTGCATGTCCTCAGGAGCAGTCTGTATACTGTATATTAGGCTGTAAGCTCCTAGGACAGGGTCTACATTATTATGCATGCCCTCAGGAGCAGCCTGTGTATGATATATTAGATTGTAAGCTCCTAGGACAGGGTGTACATTATTCTGCATGCCCTCAGGAGCAGCCTGTATATTGTATATTAGATTGTAAGCTCCTAGGACAGGGTGTACATTATTCTGTATGCCCTCAGGAGCAGCCTGTATATTAGATTGTAAGCTCCTCTTGAGCAGGGTGTATTTGTCTATTCCTTTGCCTGAGCTTGTAATACATGTAGATATACAGCAATATGCAGCAGGACAGACGTGATCCAGGGAAATATCCGATCGCCACCACTGGGGTCAGGAAGGAATTTTTTTCCCCCCTGAGGCAGAGCTCTCCGGGGGGTTTCTTCGCCTTCCTCTGGATCTCTGGGTCCAGTGGCTCTCAGTGGGTCCTCAATGACCACAGCCAGTTCTGTGGTCTCTATGGAGCCTGACCTGAGAGTCATTGTGATCAGGGTTTAATTTCTTAAAGGGCCAGTAATATTTTTATTACAATGTTGCTTATTGCTGTTCCAATAAAAAATAAAAAGAAAATAAAAGTGTCATGTGAGTTTTTTTGTCTTGACTTTTTTTTTTTACACAGTTACAATGATGGAAGTGACCATTACTACCCTCAATATTCCTGAAGTAGAACCAGGAATTATGGGGGCACCATTTACAGACGGCAGACCACATCTATCTCCACCCATTGTGGTATCATAATGTCAGCTCCTGTCCCAAGTTACATTACAAGTGTTATGGGGGTCGATCTCTGTGATGGGGGCAGGGCACTAAAATAGTATATGTCCTACACAACAAACTACCTGATCGAAGACTGAAGACCGGACACAGAGCCGCCGAATACAAGAGACACAAGCAGTGTCTGACTGAGGTGCCAAGTGGCCCCCACTATCCAACTCCAGGGCCCCACGTTTCAGCTTCATGCAAATATGACGTTATTCTCAATTACCAATATATATAACAATGAACGGGGTAGATTGGTAAATGAATAAGATTCTGCCTTTGTCTGTACATAGTGAGTCAATTATATTGTGCCAAGTGCTGCTCATATAAGAGGGTGGTGGACACTCTTGCAGGGCCGGCCCCAGGTTTTTCTGGGCCCCGGGCGAAAGAGTCTCAGTGGCCCCTTTAACATATATCATGATTCATGATGCACAGATACCACAGAGAAATACATATATAGTACAATGCCAAAGATTTCACTTCTTACATTACATGAGTGATATCTATTGTAAATTCCACAATAGCTCAGAAACCAGCAAATCGCTCCATACAGAATACTGGCCCCCATAAAATGCTCCATACAGGATACTGGCCCCCATATAATGCTCCATACAGAATACTGGCCCCATATAACGCTCCATACAGAATACTGGCCCCCATAAAATGCTCCATACAGGATACTGGTCCCATATAACGCTCCATACAGAATACTGACCCCCATATAACGCTCCATGCAGGCTGTTCCCACCACATAATGCCTCATGCAGGCTGTTCCCCCCACATAATGCCCCATGCAGGCTGTTCCCCCCTTATAATGCCCCATGCAGGCTGTTCCCCCCTTATAATGCCCCATGCAGGATGTCACCCACCCTTATAATGCCCCATGCAGGATGTCGCCCCCCTTATAATGCCCTATGCATTATGTCACCCCCCCTTATAATGCCCCATGCAGGATGTCACACCCCCGCCCCTTATAATGCCCCATGCAGGATGTCACTCCCCCCCATATAATGCCCCATGCAGGATGTCACACACACCCTCCCTTACAATTCCCCATGCAGGATATTACTCCCCCCCCCTTATAATGCCCCATGCAGGATGTCACTCCCCCCCTTTAATGCCCCATGCAGGATGTCACGCCCCCTTATAATGCCCCATACAGTATGTCACTCCCCCCTTTTAATGCCCCCTTCAGGATGTCACCCCCCCTCCCTTATAATGCCCCATGCAGTATGTCACTCCCCCCCTTTTAATGCCCCATGCAGGATGTCACCCTCCCTCCCTTATAATGCCCCATGCAGTATGTCACTCCCCCCCTTTTAATGCCCCATGCAGGATGTCACCCCCCCCTTTTAATGCCCCATGCAGGATGTCACACCCCCCTCCCTTATAATGCCTCATGCCTCCATACATTAAAAAAAAATCAAATACTCACCTCACTTCTCACCTGCAGCCGCTGCTCCAGACCCCTCACCTGGTCTGCGCTGTGACGGCTCAGGAGAGAGCGTGGTGGAAAGCGGTCACCACGCCCTCTGACCTGAGACATCACAGTCAGACGACGCAGAAGAGACGGGAGCTGCTGCAGAGGCCCGGGAAGAGGTAAGTATTGTGCCACCGGCTGCCGGGGCCTTGAGCAAGCGAGGGGGAGCGGGCGCTGACACTGCTCTCCTCCGCTCACGGGTCCCATAGCGCAGTGGGGTGCCCAACAGCGAGTGGCCCCCCCACCTGCTCAGGGCCCCGGCACTTGCCGGGGTGCACCAGGTGCTGACGCCGACCCTGCACTCTTGCACAAGGGCCTACCGGAGGATTCTCCTGTTCTCCTGTGGGCCAGTCCAAGCCTGACTGTGCTATACATAATAAGGCTACATTCCTGCATTGAGCATGACACTGCTATTGTCGATAGTCCGTTTAACCAAACCATCCGATATTAATACCCATCTTCCCGTGAAATTCCTTTACTTAACTAAAATAAGACCAAAACACCATATACTTTGGGAAAAACTGGCCACAGCAGCCTTTATTTAACAAAATTACATAGATAAGTAATTAATTAACACACAATGGTAGGAGGGTCCTTGAAGCTCCAAAGATCTGGTGATTAACATAAACCAACAATTAACACCAACTTGCCCCCAGCCGATACCCACTGGCTCAAGAGCACCACAACCCAACATGGGTTCCAATAATTACTTCCACATCCCGGGCTCCGACATTGCCTGCCGTGAGACCCCCAAAACCAGATCAGCAATCAACATTTTCCAATTAAGGAATCCATACCTAAATGGACCCCTTATACCAATTTAAAACCAACTTCAAGGACCCCCAACCGCCACAATGAGGGCACTTTGAATATCTCAAATGGCCGAGACCCCCCCGAACGAAAAGCTATGGCCCTCTCAATGCCCTCTTGTAACTCCAAAGCCCACATATCAATACCTACTGCATTCAAATGCACCCCATCCGCCATCCAAAATTCACCCTCTCCTTTCTCTAACTCAAAGTGCCGTACAGCAATCCCCCCATTCCTAGTAACAAAACTAGAGACTGCCCTATTAACTTTAATCCTGGCTTTATTGATCTTCTCCACTGACCTAGCCCTCCGCCAACATCTTCGAGGAACAATCTCCGACCAAACAATAAACAAGCCTGGAAATGACACCCACAAACGCAACAAATCATGTTTAACATCCCTTATCAACTCTTTAAAGGGCGTGAACCTAGGTCGCCCCCCCCCCCCCCCGCGTGCAACACCACAATGTCAGGTGACCTATCCAAACGCGCACTGTGATGTACCTCCTGCAGCACTCTGCACCGACTCATGCCTCTAAAGCCCAACCACCTAATCACAGCTGTTTCTCTGTCAAAACATCCAGATAATGTATAATGGATTCGAGCCCTGTCACATCCTGGACGACCCATTCCAAAAATGTGCTGAGAGCCTCAAACAAGGAGCAAGATAACGAACATCCCATGGGCAAACATCTATCCACAAAAAACTCGCCCTCCCAGTAACAACCCAACAACCTAACACTTTCAGGATGAACGGGCAACAACCGAAACGCTGTTTCCACATCCGTCTTAGCCAGCAATGCCCCTTTACCACACTGTCTGACCCACCGAGCCGCCTCATCAAATGATGTATAAACCACGGAACATAGTTCCGGATCAATCCCATCATTCACTGACTTTCCCCGCGGATAAGAAAGATGGTGAATGAGCCTAAACTTATTAGGTTCCTTTTTGGGCACTACCCCCAATGGCGATACAACCAAATTCAAAAAAGGCGGATTGGCAAACGGACCGGCCATACGCCCCAAAGCTACCTCCTTTTGTAACTTAGCAGAAACCACCTCCGCATATTGATCTGCTGATCTAAGATTTTTCAACACCCGGGGAATCTCGAATGGAGGTGGAGGAATTTTAAAACCGTCAGCAAAACCTGATACTAACACTACAGCTTTTTCCCTATCAGGAAACCTATTTAGATAAGGGAGTATCGCGGTTAGTTTCACCGGTGTCTCCCCCTTGAGAATTGTTGGCCCCTGGCTTAGCCTTCTTTTTGAAACATCTGGCAGCACCGTGTGATGATCCACTGCAGTGCGAGCAAAGATGCTTGAAGCTGCAGTTGGCCCCAAATTTACACTGGCCGTCGTTGAACTGCCAGCATAAGCCCGGTTTCTGCGTTCCCGATTGCCCTGAGGTGCCTCCTCTCCCCTGCGTACTTGATTGACCACCGGAATGGCCGGAAAAACCGGCCCCTCCATGAAAGGAATGCCCTAATCTAGAAGAAGCCATCACCCGTAACCAAAGGCCAATGTCCTTCTGATCCCATCTTATGGCAGGACGAATAGCTTTCCTCTGACGAAACTGCTCGTCATAACGAAGCCATGCTTGTCCCCCATAAGTTCTGTGGGCCGCCCCAATAGCATCCATATAGCAAAACAAGGGAGAGCAATTCTCCAGTGCTTTCTCCCCTATTACGCACGCCAAAATGGCGAATGCATGCAGCCAATTAGTAAAAGTCTGCGGGATTAAGCGCCACCTTTTCTTTTCCTCCTCCTCCTTCTTACTATCATCCTTCTTACTTTTTTCCAGGTTAAATTTGACCAGAGGCAGAAGAGAAAAAATTTCGACGTGCTCATCTTTCCAAATTTTTTCCCTTACCTCTTTCTTGAGGTGTGCACCTAACGGACCCTCAAAACACACGTAAATCTCACCGTAAGACCTATCATCCAAATGAATTCTACACTCTTTTTCTTTTTCTGTCTGTACTGACACAGAAACGGGCTCGGGCAATTGGCTCGCACCCCCAAGTCTATTAACTATACTGTTCAACCCGCCCCATTGCAGGCTCACCCATGCGGCCAAATGGCCCAAAACTGCACTACTACCCCTTTCCAAACGCAACAATAACTCCCTCACATTTGCTAAAACCTCACTCATGCTCTCACCAACCTGTTCCTGACTTGTACCCCCAGCCACTGACCCCCGATTAGCTCTTAAACCTGGGGATAAAAAATTCTGGGATAACGAACAAGACATAGAACCCAACTCACCGGGCTGCGGAGGAGCTGTGGTCCCCCCAGCCGATATTCCCGACTCCAGCCTTCCATCCCGACTTCCGACACCTCCCGTTGGACCCTCTATCTCTTGAGGCCCGAGCACCGCTGAAGAACTGGATCCCGCCGACGCAGCCCTGTAAGGCCGAAAGTTACTGACATGCACTGGAGTTGAAGAAGGACCAAAGGGTTGTGTATGTGGGGACATAGTAATATCACCCGACCCCCTGCCCGCCCTGCCCCCTGCCCGGAAGGTCTGTGTATTGGAATCCGGTCCCGAATTTGACGCTGCCCAAGGACCATCTGTAAGGGCCGGTAACAACATTTGCCTGTTATCACCGCCCGATTGCTGCCCATCGTGGATGATCCTGCTGTCTACTGTGTCTGAGGAGGCGGGCCGCCCGACCGGAGCATCTCCGAGGCGACCCCCTGTGACGTCACTGGTGCTGAGAGGACTGGTGCGCGTAGGCCCCTGTCCGAACGTGGGCTGCGGCCTACTAACCGCCGCGTGACACGCGCTGGCAAGTGGATTCCTCCCAGACCGGGGCCTGCTGCTGCGCTTCCTGACCGGCACCCGGCCTGGAGGGTCCCCGGAGGGGCTCCTGCGCCTGCGCTGTGTCTGGGGAGCTAAATCAGGCGACAGCCTGGCAGGAGTCCACGCCCGACGGGAACGCCGCTCAGGCTGTGCTGACACAGCCACCGTCCCCGCTCCCCTTCCGACGATCGCCGCTACCTGCTCTTCCAGCCAGCCCACCGGGTGCGACTCTGCAGCCGCCCACAGGGATTCAAAAAGCTGCGCCGTGGACGCCATGAGGTACGCAGCACGATGTGGGGGAGACAACTCACAACCCTTGTAAGCGGGAAAATGTGACGCCCCTCCCCTCCCTGGCACTTAAAACCCCCCCTGTTAAACCCCTCCCAATTAATATCCAACCCTGGCCTGCATCCAAGCCTGCGGGGAGGGGGCGGCTGTACTCTGGCCTGTCCTTTCAAAGTTTGCCCAATTTTTCGGACTGACTGGCCTTCATTTCTTAAAGTAATGGTGGCCACTCGTTTTTCTTTACTTAGCTGCTTTTTTCTTGCCATAATACAAATTCTAACAGTCTATTCAGTAGGACTATCAGCTGTGTATCCAACTGACTTCTACACAACACAACTGATGGTCCCAAGTCCATTTATAAGGCAAGAAATCCCACTTATTAAACCTGACAGGGCACACCTGTGAAGTGAAAACCATTTCCGGTGACTACCTCTTGAAGCTCATCAAGAGAATGCCAAGAGTGTGCAAAGCAGTCATCAAAGCAAAAGGTGGCTACTTTGAAGAACCTAGAATATAAGACATATTTTCAGTTGTTTCACACTTTTTTGAAAGCAAGTGTAGTATATAGGAATCAAGCACATATAGTGTGTATACTGTATATACAGCAAGCCTTGTAGTATATATACAGCAAGCACGTATAGTATATATACAGCAAGCAAGTGTAGCATATATACAGCAAGCACGTGTAGTATATATACAGCAAGCTCGTGTAATAGATATGACGCACCCCTGGGCCTGTGTCGCACAGCGTTGCGCATGCAGGAGCTTACCCGGAGCCGGATCTGTTGAGGGTTGTAGTCTCGTGGCGGTGACCCGGTCCGTGCCCAGGGAGTCAGACTAAGTGGCGTTGTATTAGCGGTAGATGTTGGACGACTACGCCACCCGTTGAATGCAGCGAAGGAGCTGCCGCTGCAGGGCAGGCCGCTGAGGCCGGTGGTAGGATTGTGCAGCGTGGTAGTATCACCCCCAACGGGAGGGGAATGGCCTCAGGGCAGCCGACGTGGATGATGGGGGTAGCAGGAATCACTCAGAGACGATGCGGTGCAGCTCAGGGTCTCCACTGGTGATAAAGATAGACCCTCCCGGAGCACTGGCCAGCGATCGGGGCCTGGTCAGTCCTTGAGCAGATGGGATCTCCCCTGGCCAGGCGGAGTTGTAGGCCTCCCAAACTGACTGTACTCTTCTGGCTACCTTGCTAGAGGCGGGTATAAGTAGCCCACGTCCCTGAGTGTACCGTGTGGTGCTCACCCGTATGGCAGGTGACTCGGGGCCTTCTAGTGGCGTCCGCTCCACGACGGCGGCGCTGGTCCCACGCGTGCGACCGTGCCTTCGGGCTTCTTGGCCAGAGGACCTGAAATCCCCTGCCGGGTGGCCTCCGCCGCTGGGTAAAGATCAGTCCCCACAGCCTCGGACTCCGGGTCCGGTGATAGCTTCTCAGTCAGGGCGAGCTCTGCAGCTGCCAGCCCCTGACTCCTTATAGCACTGCTCCCACAGAGCTCCTGATGTTCTTCTCCTATATCTGCTGCTTTTCTCTGTCTCTACTTCTTCTCTACTCACTAACCCTGCCTCAGCCCCAGTTTTATATAGGGGAAGTTCTTCCCCTCCCAGGACTGTGCAGGAGGTGTGGCATGCATAGGATTCCTGACCAAGAGACCTCCCACCTGCTCTCAGACGTAATATCTCTATCACTGTGGCAACCAGACCCCTGGGGTGTCACAGATATACAGCAAGCAAGTGTAGTATATATACAGCAAGCAAGTGTAGTATATATACAGCAAGCAAGTGTAGTATATATACAGCAAGCAAGTGTAGTATATATACCGCAAGCAAGTGTAGTATATATGCACAGCAAGCAAGTGTAGTATATATACAGCAAGCTCGTGTAATAGATATACAGCAAGCAAGTGTAGTATATATACAGCAAGCAAGTGTAGTATATATACAGCAAGCACGTGTAGTATATATACAGCAAGCAAGTGTAGTATATATACACAGAAAGCAAGTGTAGTATATATACAGCAATCAAGTGTAGTATATATACCGCAAGCAAGTGTAGTATATATACAGCAAGCACGTGTAGTATATATACAGCAAGCACGTGTAGTATATATACAGCAAGCAAGTGTAGTATATATACAGCAAGCAAGTGTAATATATATACAGCAAGCAACTGTAGTATATATACAGCAAGCAAGTGTAGTATATATACCGCAAGCAAGTGTAGTATATATACACAGAAAGCAAGTGTAGTATATATACAGCAATCAAGTGTAGTATATATACCGCAAGCAAGTGTAGTATATATACACAGAAAGCAAGTGTAGTATATATACAGCAATCAAGTGTAGTATATATACCGCAAGCAAGTGTAGTATATATACAGCAAGCACGTGTAGTATATATACAGCAAGCACGTGTAGTATATATACAGCAAGCAAGTGTAGTATATATACAGCAAGCAAGTGTAATATATATACAGCAAGCAACTGTAGTATATATACAGCAAGCAAGTGTAGTATATATACCGCAAGCAAGTGTAGTATATATACACAGAAAGCAAGTGTAGTATATATACAGCAATCAAGTGTAGTATATATACCGCAAGCAAGTGTAGTATATATACAGCAAGCACGTGTAGTATATATACAGCAAGCAAGAGTAGTATATATGTGGCGCCCCTGAGGGTTCGGTCGCCACAGAGGTATTGCATCTCACCCAGAGGTGTGGTACCTCACTCTCAGGTAAGGAAGGAGTATGGCTCAGGACCCTAACACTACATCCACTACACCACATTTCCGGGGGACAGGGCGATAATGCTCCTACGTGAGAGCACAAGTGTCCCTTTTCCCTGGCTGGAGTGGGGAGGAACCACTTAGAGAGGGGGAACTATGTAGTGGATGGGTGGAGAACGTAGATCCTGGGAGCACTGAGTAGGAGGTATAAAAACAGGGAACCATCTTAGGTCAGAGAAAAGTCAGTTAGTGGTGGAGAGTGAAAGTGACAGGAGCAGGGGCTCTGCATGAGCTCTGCTCCACAGGCGGGCCAAGTCAGGAGGCCTGAGCCTGAAGGAGAAGGGAGAGACAAGGGGAGCGGGAGAGGCTCCAGGACGAGGAGAGAAGGGACCCCAGGGGTACGGGCCGTGCAGCAAGCCACCCGTACGCCCGCCGCTGCCAGGAGGTAGGGGGGTCAGGCCAAGAAGGGGATCCGGGTCCCCAGCCAGCAGAGAATACAGGACTCAACTGGGAACCGGAGGCGGCAGCACTTCAAGTACAGCAGGCCTTCCACACCAGCCACTAGGAAAGTAGCCGCATAGGGCCAGGGGACGGAACACACGTCGCCCGCCAAGGCCCGAGGACACTGGACAGAGATGCCGCTAGGTGTGAGGTACAAGGAGAGAGGCCAGTAAGGACACACAGAAGGGGATCCTGAAAAATACTCCGGAGTTACCTGAGGGTCGACCGGGCCCCACACTGCGTGAGCACAGGACGCTGTGGGCTCTTACACTGGCCCTGTAAGCGGAACTGTTTAAACCGTGAGTAAAGGATCTGGGACTGCGTCATCTGGACTCTGTGATCATTCTTGCACCGCGACACATTGCACCATCATCCACTCACGCTGCCCTGAAGCTACACTCCACCTGTGTGGAGTCACATCACCTTGCTGCACATACCACCAGCTTCAGCGGACTGCTCCGCAGCGGAGGTTACAAATAACCGTGACGTCACTGCTTTCTGGGTCTTCTATCCTTGGATTATGATATCGGAGAGAATGAGACACAGGACACGATGTATGTGTCAAACAAGCTCTAACTTTATTACAAAGCATAGGGTTTATATACACCCTGAAGGCAGGAAATGGATTTACCATATATGATCCGATTATACAATTTAGCACACAAAGACTGGTTTCTGTTCTCGTGATGTCTATGCTTGTGTTGAAACATCTAATCGGACACATTTAATTAGACACATTTAATCAGATACATTCTGATGACTAGCAAGGACACGTTAGTCTCTATTGATACAAGGAAGGAACATTTAGCTGTTGTTTTGACCTAAAGTAACTGTCAGACTTATATAGCATAGATGGGGCCTTTAAACTTGAGGTACCTCATCTTCTGCTATAACAACCGCAATCCACAGGTGGCGTAGTCGGACATTGATATTAGTGCACATAGGCTACCCTGGTTTGACCGCCCTGGGTCATGGACCGAGTCACCGCCACGGTGACTACAACCCCCAGCATCTATAAGGCCCGGTTCCGGATATCCCCATGGCCCAGGGGGCGCATCATATATACAGCAAACAAGTGTAGTATATATATAGCAAGCAAGTGTAGTATATATACAGCAAGCACGTGTAGTATATATACTGAAAGCAAGTGTAGTATATATACAGCAAGCAAGTGTAGTATATATACGGCAAGCAAGTGTAGTATATATACAGCAAACAAGTGTAGTATATATACAGCAAGCAAGTGTAGTATATATACAGCAAGCAAGTGTAGTATATATACAGCAAGCACGTGTAGTATAAATACAGCAAGCACGTGTAGTATATATACAGCAAGCAAGTGTAGTATATATACAGCAAGCACGTGTAGTATATATACAGCAAGCAAGTGTAGTATATATACATCAATCACGTGTAGTATATATACAGCAAGCAAGTGTAGTATATATACGGCAAGCAAGTGTAGTATATATACAGCAAGCACGTGTGGTATATTTACAGCAAGCAAGGGTAGTATATATACAGCAAGCACGTGTAGTATATATACAGCAAGCAAGTGTAGTATATATACAGCAAGCAAGTGTAGTATATATACAGCAAGCACGTGTAGTATATATACAGCAAGCAAGTGTAGTATATATACAGCAAGCAAGTGTAGTATATATACATCAAGCACGTGTAGTATATATGACGCGCCCCTGGGCCTGCTGTGTCGTGCGGCATCGCGCGCACGGGGGCTTACCCGGAGCCGGATCAGATGGGGGTAGTAGTCTCGTGGTGGTGACCCGGTCCGTGCCCAGGGAGTCAAACTGAGCGTCAGTCTTTAGCAGTAGATGTTAGAATGTTCGACTACGCCACCCGTTGAATGCAGCTATGGAGCTGCCGCTGCAGGGCAGACCGCTGAGGCCGGTGGTAAGGTTGTGCAGCGTGGATGGTATAACCCCCAACAGGAGGGGTATGACCTCAGGGCAGCAGATGTGAAAGATTGTGGTAGTGATGGTGCAGCAAGGAAGCTCAGAGACGTGTGGTGCAGTTTCAAGGCTTTTACTTACAGGTGTTGCTCCGGTCACTTCGGCCAGCAGTGACCACCCGAGCCGTGCTGCGTCCACCAGGTGCGGGACTCGGCCAACCCCCAGGCAGTTCCAGAGCGTGGTCCCGAGCTCCCCTCTATTCCTTCCTACGGGCCGTCCTCACCAGGGACCCACCTTTGTCCGGCTCCCTCGGGTCTTTTGGTGGCGAAACCTTTCCCGGCTTCCCTGACCCTATGCGTGGTTTGCCTTCCTGGTGGATATGGTGAGGGGTCGCGCCAAAACTTGTCCACGACCTCCGGTTCCTGGCTAAGGATGTTTTGCCTCTACCAGTTTGGGATCCGGTACCCTCTTCTGCCAACCCTTCACCCGTCTTAGTTCACTTGTGGGATCTCAGGGTTCCCTCTGCTTGTGTCTCTGGGCCTTTCACTGGGTTTTTCCTCTTCTTCCTCTTTCTCTGCGCTTCAGGCCTGGCCCTGGAGCTGGGCCCAGCCGGAGCCACAGCTCCCTGTCAGCCCTCTCTGGCTGAACTCTCCCTCAGAACAGACCCTGTCTCAAGATGGTGCCCACCTCTTATACTCCCTCTGACACCCGATCCCAGGTGACTAGCACCCAATGGGCTCCTTCCTATGCCCAGAGTCCCTCCCCTGTCTGCTCCTACACTACTGGGATGTTCCTCCCCCCCTCCCACTCCAGCCAGGGACAGACGCTGTCGTACCTGCACATCTACCTAGTGGGAGTACCGTTGTTCTGTCCCCCGGAAATGGGATGAGTGTAGTGCATGCAGCTAACTGAGCTCGGTCCCACACTCCATCCTTACCCGGGAGTGGAATACCACACCTCTGGTTTGAGGTGCAATACCCCTGTAGCAGCCGAGTCCTCGGGGTGCTACATTCCCCCCTGGTAAACCGCAGCACGTCCTCGGGCTGGAAAAGAGTAAAGACATTTAGACATACAAAATTTTTAAAGTACACACTAACATATAAAACATTATAAAAAACATTATCAGAAAATATAACGTTACGGGTAACTTCTTATATTATATAAAACTCTTTTATATAAAATGTTCTTGTTCTTCCTGCCACGGTGCAACTTGTGACCGGGTAAAGTGCAACAGTCACTAGAGAAAAACAGTTCTTTATAAAACCAGAAGGGGGCGCTTTAGGAAGCGCAACTATTTACAGGGTATGGCCGCTCTCAGTCCTCGGCCAGTGGGGAATAGGGGAATGGCTGCTCACAGTCCTCAGCCTGGTAAGGGATTAGGGGCACACAGGAAACAGTCCCTTTAAACAATTCCACACTAGTCCCAACGGGGACCACACTCTGATTAGCAGCATGTCAAGTACCCTTACGGGTAACTATTTACAGTACTTTATTTGGGCTACTTCCCTTCAGTAGCGGTGTCTTCTCCTTGGCTCCTCCTGAGGATAGTCTTCAGACCCATCCGGGTCCTCTTGATCTTCCCCATACTGCAACTCCTCCTCCGTCAACCGGTGCACGTGAAGGGCGTATGGTCCTTTGGCACACTGATGCCGGGTGAAGGTGACCTCATCACCCGGGTAAAGGTCACGTCCTCGGTGTCCCTCCGGCAGGTGGCTCTCAACATCCCTGCGGGTAACAAAGACATCGCCGGGGGTTCTGTGATCCCGGATAAAGCCCCAGCCGTGCTCCATTTGAAACTTTATTACAGTCCCGGTGGCGCGGGGACCGTGAGCCGCACGGCGGTTTCGTCGGGTCCGGCTTTTCTGCTCCGCGCTTTGGACCTGCAGCCGCTCCTCGCGGACCCGCCTCTCTCGCCGTTCCCTCTGAAAGACTTCCAGTTGTTGTCGGCAACACTCCTCACGTTGGGCTGCGGCCGCCCGGGTCTCTTGGGTGAACCCCATGAGGTCTTCGCCGGTGGGGTCCCACGCAAATTGGGCCTCTTCCAATGGGAGCGGGACAATGTTGGCGGGCGCCGGAGCCGGGATCAGAGGCTCACACTGGGGCCACTCCTTCCGGAGTCGGGGGTTGATGTACTCCGGTGGCCACACGAAGGACTGCCCATCCGGGCAAGTGTGCTGCGTGAATAGGTCTTCACCCAGGGGCAGCACTGTAGAGGTTGAGGGCGCGGTGGGGGCAGCGGCGCCCGGATTCACCAGGCCTTGCGACCAGGCCGGTGGCACTCTGAAGGTGAAGGGTACGGTGGAGACGGCGGCGCCCTGGGGTACTCGGCCTTGCGACCAGGCCGGTGGCGCTGTGGAGGTAGAGGGCGCTGTGGAGACTGCGGCGCCCGGGGGTACTCGGCCCTGCGACCAGGCCGGGGGCACTTCCTCTTTTGCCGCGCTCAGGGTCAAGGGGCGTGGCGTAACAGAGGGCACGACCGCGGCTCCTGCCGCTTGAGGCCTAGTTGGAAGCAGCGGCGGTGCAGCAACGGGCGCGGTAAGTGGAACTTCGGGCTCTGCGACGGGGAGCTGGGGCAGGCTTGCGGCTACGGGGCACGGGGTGATGACGTCCCCATTACCTGCTTCCATCTCTGCAGCTCCCTCCGCGGCGTCGTCTCCGGCCTCCGTTCCTCCTGCACCATCCTCAGGGGCAGACACGCTCCACGTTGCGGGTGGCATCCTCTGCTGGCGGGTTCCAGCCTGCTGGACCATCTCTCTCCTCCACTCGGCCAGCGCTTCTTGCTGTACACGGGCCATCTTCCGGGCCAAGGTCTCCAGCGCGGTCTGTGCACGCTCCCGATTTCTGGGGAGCTGTGCCAGGATCTCCACCAGGCCTTCTGGGGTGGCAGCCTGCAACATGTTCCGGACCACAGGGTCGGTGCTGATCGACTCTCCCTCCATCTCCGGGTGCGATCTGTCCAGACTCCTCCAGGCCGCACCCATCTTCTTGGTTTTGTTCTGTATCCGCCCCCATTGAGGGTGGTCCCGGGGCAACTTAGTGATTGTCAGTTCCAGGGGCAGCCCTCTCACACTGATGGACATTTCTATCATCGCAGTCTCTGCTGGTGGGGGCGGTTTCCGCTTTTGGCGCCATTCCTGGACCTGGCCCACGATGGGAGGTGGCCTCTTGCCACCCTCTGGCACGCCCACAATGGCGTCCGCTCTGCCAGGGCGGGAAATCGTCTCAGATGGCGGGAATCGTCTCTTTATGGCGGGAAACTCCGTGGATGGCGGGAAAAGGCTGCAGATGGCGGGCAAACGGCGGGAAACGATCCGAGATGGCGTCCGATGGCGGGGACCCTCCGGAATTGGCGGGAGACTCCTTTTTACGGTAAATGTGAACTTTTCTTCAGGCACGCAGTACCCGTCGGTTGCGGGCACGTGATCCTGCCGACTACGCCAAAGTTGACGCGCCCCTGGGCCTGCTGTGTCGTGCGGCATCGCGCGCACGGGGGCTTACCCGGAGCCGGATCAGATGGGGGTAGTAGTCTCGTGGCGGTGACCCGGTCCGTGCCCAGGGAGTCAAACTGAGCGGCAGTCTTTAGCAGTAGATGTTAGAATGTTCGACTATGCCACCCGTTGAATGCGGCTATGAAGCCGCCGCTGCAGGGCAGACCGCTGAGGCCGGTGGTAAGGTTGTGCAGCATAGCTGGTAGAACCCCCAACAGGAGGGGTATGACCTCAGGGCAGCAGATGTGAAAGCTTGTGGTAGTGATGGTGCAGCAAGGAAGCTCAGAGACGTGTGGTGCAGTTTCAAGGCTTTTACTTACAGGTGTTGCTCCGGTCACTTCGGCCAGCAGTGACCACCCGAGCCGTGCTGCGTCCACCAGGTGCGGGACTCGGCCAACCCCCAGGCAGTTCCAGAGCGTGGTCCCGAGCTCCCCTCTATTCCTTCCTACGGGCCGTCCTCACCAGGGACCCACCTTTGTCCGGCTCCCTCGGGTCTTTTGGTGGCGAAACCTTTCCCGGCTTCCCTGACCCTATGCGTGGTTTGCCTTCCTGGTGGATATGGTGAGGGGTCGCGCCAAAACTTGTCCACGACCTCCGGTTCCTGGCTAAGGATGTTTTGCCTCTACCAGTTTGGGATCCGGTACCCTCTTCTGCCAACCCTTCACCCGTCTTAGTTCACTTGTGGGATCTCAGGGTTCCCTCTGCTTGTGTCTCTGGGCCTTTCACTGGGTTTTTCCTCTTCTTCCTCTTTCTCTGCGCTTCAGGCCTGGCCCTGGAGCTGGGCCCAGCCGGAGCCACAGCTCCCTGTCAGCCCTCTCTGGCTGAACTCTCCCTCAGAACAGACCCTGTCGCAAGATGGTGCCCACCTCTTATACTCCCTCTGACACCCGAGCCCAGGTGACTAGCACCCAATGGGCTCCTTCCTATGCCCAGAGTCCCTCCCCTGTCTGCTCCTACACTACTGGGATGTTCCTCCCCCCCTCCCACTCCAGCCAGGGACAGACGCTGTCGTACCTGCACATCTTCCTAGTGGGAGTACCGTTGTTCTGTCCCCCGGAAATGGGATGAGTGTAGTGCATGCAGCTAACTGAGCTCTGTCCCACACTCCATCCTTACCCGGGAGTGGAATACCACACCTCTGGTTTGAGGTGCAATACCCCTGTAGCAGCCGAGTCCTCGGGGTGCTACATATATACAGCAAGCACGTGTAGTATTTATACAGCAAGCACGTGTAGTATATATACAGCAAGCACGTGTAGTATATATACAGCAAGCAAGTGTAGTATATATACAGCAAGCAAGTGTAGTATAAATACAGCAAGCAAGTGTAGTATATATACATCAAGCACGTGTAGTATATATACAGCAAGCAAGTGTAGTATATATACAGCAAGCAAGAGTAGTATATATACAGCAAGCACGTGTAGTATTTATACAGCAAGCAAGTGTAGTATATATACAGCAAGCAAGTGTAGTATATATACAGCAAGCAAGTGTAGTATATATACAGCAAGCACGTGTAGTATATATACAGCAAGCACGTGTAGTATAAATACAGCAAGCAAGTGTAGTATATATACAGCAAGCAAGTGTAGTATATATACAGCAAGCAAGTGTAGCATATATACAGCAAGCACGTGTAGTATATATACAGCAAGCATGTGTAGTATATATACAGCAAGCACGTGTAGTATATATACAGCAAGCACGTGTAGTATTTATACAGCAAGCAAGTGTAGTATATATACAGCAAGCAAGTGTAGTATATATACAGCAAGCACGTGTAGTATATATACAGCAAGCACGTGTAGTATATATACAGCAAGCACGTGTAGTATAAATACAGCAAGCAAGTGTAGTATATATACAGCAAGCAAGTGTAGTATATATACAGCAAGCAAGTGTAGTATATATACAGCAAGCACGTGTAGTTTATATACAGCAAGCACGTGTAGTATATATACAGCAAGCAAGTGTAGTATATATACAGCAAGCAAGTGTAGTATATATACAGCAAGCAAGTGTAGTATATATACAGCAAGCACGTGTAGTATATATACAGCAAGCAAGTGTAGTATATATACAGCAAGCAAGTGTAGTATATATACAGCAAGCAAGTGTAGTATATATACAGCAAGCAAGAGTAGTATATATACAGCAAGCACGTGTAGTATATATACAGCAAGCACGTGTAGTATATATACAGCAAGCAAGTGTAGTATATATACAGCAAGCAAGTGTAGTATATATACAGCAAGCACGTGTAGTATATATACAGCAAGCACGTGTAGTATATATACAGCAAGCAAGTGTAGTATATATACAGCAAGCACGTGTAGTATATATACAGCAAGCAAGTGTAGTATATATACAGCAAGCAAGTGTAGTATATATACAGCAAGCACGTGTAGTATATATAAAGCAAGCAAGTGTAGTATATATACAGCAAGCACGTGTAGTATATATACAGCAAGCAAGTGTAGTATATATACAACAAGCACGTGTAGTTTATATACAGCAAGCAAGAGTAGTATATATACAGCAAGCACGTGTAGTATATATACAGCAAGCACGTGTAGTATATATACAGCAAGCAAGTGTAGTATATATACAGCAAGCACGTGTAGTATATATACAGCAAGCAAGTGTAGTATATATACAGCAAGCAAGTGTAGTATATATACAGCAAGCACGTGTAGTATATATAAAGCAAGCAAGTGTAGTATATATACAGCAAGCACGTGTAGTATATATACAGCAAGCAAGTGTAGTATATATACAGCAAGCAAGTGTAGTATATATACAGCAAGAAAGTGTAGTATATATACAGCAAGCACGTGTAGTATATATACAGCAAGCACGTGTAGTATATATACAGCAAGCAAGGGTAGTATATATACAGCAAGCAAGGGTAGTATATATACAGCAAGCAAGTGTAGTATATATACAGCAAGCAAGTGTAGTATATATACAGCAAGCACGTGTAGTATATATACAGCAAGCACGTGTAGTATATATACAGCAAGCAAGTGTAGTATATATACAGCAAGCACGTGTAGTATATATACAGCAAGCAAGTGTAGTATATATACAGCAAGCACGTGTAGTTTATATACAGCAAACAAGTGTAGTATATATACAGCAAGCACGTGTAGTTTATATACAGCAAGCACGTGTAGTATATATACAGCAAGCAAGAGTAGTATATATACAGCAAGCACGTGTAGTATATATACAGCAAGCACGTGTAGTATATATACAGCAAGCAAGTGTAGTATATATACAGCAAGCACGTGTAGTATATATACAGCAAGCAAGTGTAGTATATATACAGCAAGCAAGTGTAGTATATATACAGCAAGCACGTGTAGTATATATACAGCAAGCAAGGGTAGTATATATACAGCAAGCAAGGGTAGTATATATACAGCAAGCAAGTGTAGTATATATACGGCAAGCACGTGTAGTATATATACAGCAAGCAAGTGTAGTATATATACAGCAAGCACGTGTAGTATATATACAGCAAGCACGTGTAGTTTATATACAGCAAGCAAGTGTAGTATATATACAGCATGCACGTGTAGTATATATACAGCAAGCACGTGTAGTATATATACAGCAAGCAAGTGTAGTATATATACAGCAAGCAAGTGTAGTATATATATAGAAAGCAAGTGTAGTATATACACAGCAAGCACGTGTAGTATATATACAGCAAGCACGTGTAGTTTATATACAGCAAGCACGTGTAGTATATATACAGCAAGCAAGTGTAGTATATATACAGCAAGCAAGTGTAGTATATATATAGCAAGCACGTGTAGTATATATACAGCAAGCAAGAGTAGTATATATACAGCAAGCAAGTGTAGTATATATACAGCAAGCAAGTGTAGTATATATACAGCAAGCAAGAGTAGTATATATACAGCAAGCACGTGTAGTATATATACAGCAAGCACGTGTAGTATATACACAGCAAGCAAGTGTAGTATATATACAGCAAGCACGTGTAGTATATATACAGCAAGCACGTGTAGTATATATACAGCAAGCAAGTGTAGTATATATACAGCAAGCACGTGTAGTATATATACAGCAAGCAAGAGTAGTATATATACAGCAAGCAAGAGTAGTATATATACAGCAAGCAAGTGTAGTATATATACAGCAAGCAAGAGTAGTATATATACAGCAAGCACGTGTAGTATATATACAGCAAGCACTTGTAGTATATATACAGCAAGCAAGTGTACTATATATACAGCAAGCACGTGTAGTATATATACAGCAAGCACGTGTAGTATATATACAGCAAGCAAGTGTAGTATATATACAGCAAGCAAGTGTAGTATATATACAGCAAGCACGTGTAGTATATATACAGCAAGCACGTGTAGTATATATACAGCAAGCAAGTGTAGTATATATACAGCAAGCACGTGTAGTATATATACAGCAAGCAAGTGTAGTATATATACAGCAAGCAAGTGTAGTATATTTACAGCAAGCAAGTGTAGTATATATACAGCAAGCACGTGTAGTATATATACAGCAAGCAAGTGTAGTATATATACAGCAAGCAAGTGTAGTATATATACAGCAAGCACGTGTAGTATATATACAGCAAGCACGTGTAGTATATATACAGCAAGCACGTGTAGTATATATACAGCAAGCAAGTGTAGTATATATACAGCAAGCACGTGTAGTATATATACAGCAAGCACGTGTAGTATATATACAGGAAGCACGTGTAGTATATATACAGCAAGCAAGTGTAGTATATTTACAGCAAGCAAGTGTAGTATATATACAGCAAGCAAGTGTAGTATATATACAGCAAGCAAGTGTAGTATATATACAGCAAGCACGTGTAGTATATATACAGCAAGCACGTGTGGTATATATACAGCAAGCAAGTGTAGTATATTTACAGCAAGCAAGTGTAGTATATATACAGCAAGCAAGTGTAGTATATATACAGCAAGCAAGTGTAGTATATATACAGCAAGCACGTGTAGTATATATACAGCAAGCAAGTGTACTATATATACAGCAAGCACGTGTAGTATATATACAGCAAGCACGTGTAGTATATATACAGCAAGCAAGTGTAGTATATATACAGCAAGCAAGTGTAGTATATATACAGCAAGCACGTGTAGTATATATACAGCAAGCACGTGTAGTATATATACAGCAAGCAAGTGTAGTATATATACAGCAAGCACGTGTAGTATATATACAGCAAGCAAGTGTAGTATATATACAGCAAGCAAGTGTAGTATATTTACAGCAAGCAAGTGTAGTATATATACAGCAAGCACGTGTAGTATATATACAGCAAGCAAGTGTAGTATATATACAGCAAGCAAGTGTAGTATATATACAGCAAGCACGTGTAGTATATATACAGCAAGCACGTGTAGTATATATACAGCAAGCAAGTGTAGTATATATACAGCAAGCACGTGTAGTATATATACAGCAAGCACGTGTAGTATATATACAGGAAGCACGTGTAGTATATATACAGCAAGCAAGTGTAGTATATTTACAGCAAGCAAGTGTAGTATATATACAGCAAGCAAGTGTAGTATATATACAGCAAGCAAGTGTAGTATATATACAGCAAGCACGTGTAGTATATATACAGCAAGCACGTGTGGTATATATACAGCAAGCAAGTGTAGTATATTTACAGCAAGCAAGTGTAGTATATATACAGCAAGCAAGTGTAGTATATATACAGCAAGCAAGTGTAGTATATATACAGCAAGCACGTGTAGTATATATACAGCAAGCACGTGTGGTATATATACAGCAAGCACGTGTAGTATATTTACAGCAAGCAAGTGTAGTATATATACAGCAAGCAAGTGTAGTATATATACAGCAAGCAAGTGTAGTATATATACAGCAAGCACGTGTGGTATATATACAGCAAGCAAGTGTAGTATATATACAGCAAGCACGTGTAGTATATATACAGTAAGCAAGTGTAGGATATATACAGCAAGCAAGTGTAGTATATATACAGGAAGCAAGTGGAGTATATATACAGCAAGCAAGTGTAGTATATATACAGCAAGCACGTGTAGTATATATACAGCAAGCACGTGTAGTATATATACAGCAAGCAAGTGTAGTATATATACAGCAAGCACGTGTAGTATATATACAGCAAGCACGTGTAGTATATATACAGCAAGCACGTGTAGTATATATACAGCAAGCAAGTGTGGTATATATACAGCAAGCAAGTGTGGTATATATACAGCAAGCAAGTGTAGTATATATACAGCAAGCAAGTGTAGTATATATACAGCAAGCACGTGTGGTATATATACAGCAAGCACGTGTAGTATATTTACAGCAAGCAAGTGTAGTATATATACAGCAAGCAAGTGTAGTATATATACAGCAAGCAAGTGTAGTATATATACAGCAAGCACGTGTGGTATATATACAGCAAGCAAGTGTAGTATATATACAGCAAGCACGTGTAGTATATATACAGCAAGCAAGTGTAGTATATATACAGCAAGCACGTGTAGTATATATACAGCAAGCACGTGTAGTATATATACAGCAAGCAAGTGTGGTATATATACAGCAAGCAAGTGTGGTATATATACAGCAAGCAAGTGTAGTATATATACAGCAAGCACGTGTAGTATATATACAGCAAGCACGTGTGGTATATATACAGCAAGCACGTGTAGTATATTTACAGCAAGCAAGTGTAGTATATATACAGCAAGCAAGTGTAGTATATATACAGCAAGCAAGTGTAGTATATATACAGCAAGCACGTGTGGTATATATACAGCAAGCAAGTGTAGTATATATACAGCAAGCACGTGTAGTATATATACAGTAAGCAAGTGTAGGATATATACAGCAAGCAAGTGTAGTATATATACAGGAAGCAAGTGGAGTATATATACAGCAAGCAAGTGTAGTATATATACAGCAAGCACGTGTAGTATATATACAGCAAGCACGTGTAGTATATATACAGCAAGCAAGTGTAGTATATATACAGCAAGCACGTGTAGTATATATACAGCAAGCACGTGTAGTATATATACAGCAAGCACGTGTGGTATATATACAGCAAGCAAGTGTAGTATATATACAGCAAGCAAGTGTAGTATATATACAGCAAGCACGTGTAGTATATATACAGCAAGCACGTGTAGTATATATACAGCAAGCAAGTGTAGTATATATACAGCAAAGCACGTGTGGTATATATACAGGAAGCAAGTGTAGTATATATACAGCAAGCAAGTGTAGTATATATACAGCAAGCAAGTGTAGTATATATACAGCAAGCAAGTGTAGTATATATACAGCAAGCACGTGTAGTATATATACAGCAAGCACGTGTAGTATATATACAGCAAGCAAGTGTAGTATATATACAGCAAGCAAGTGTAGTATATATACAGCATGCACGTGTAGTATATATACAGCAAGCACGTGTAGTATATATACAGCAAGCACGTGTAGTATATATACAGCAAGCAAGTGTAGTATATATACAGCATGCACGTGTAGTATATATACAGCAAGCAAGTGTAGTATATATACAGCAAGCACGTGTAGTATATATACAGCAAGCACGTGTAGTATATATACAGCAAGCAAGTGTAGTATATATACAGCAAGCAAGTGTAGTATATATACAGCAAGCACGTGTAGTATATATACAGCAAGCAAGTGTAGTATATATACAGCAAGCAAGTGTAGTATATATACAGCAAGCACGTGTAGTATATATACAGCAAGCAAGTGTAGTATATATACAGCAAGCACGTGTAGTATATATACAGCAAGCAAGTGTAGTATATATACAGCAAGCACGTGTAGTATATATACAGCAAGCAAGTGTAGTATATATACAGCAAGCACGTGTAGTATATATACAGCAAGCAAGTGTAGTATATATACAGCAAGCAAGTGTAGTATATATACAGCAAGCACGTGTAGTATATATACAGCAAGCAAGTGTAGTATATATACAGCAAGCACGTGTAGTATATATACAGCAAGCAAGTGTAGTATATATACAGCAAGCATGTGTAGTATATATACAGCAAGCAAGTGTAGTATATATACAGCAAGCACGTGTAGTATATATACAGCAAGCAAGTGTAGTATATATACAGCAAGCACGTGTATTATATGTACAGCAAGCAAGTGTAGTATATATACAGCAAGCAAGTGTAGTATATATACAGCAAGCACGTGTAGTATATATACAGCAAGCAAGTGTAGTATATATACAGCAAGCACGTGCAGTATATATACAGCAAGCAAGTGTAGTATATATACAGCAAGCAAGTGTAGTATATATACAGCAAGCAAGAGTAGTATATATACAGCAAGCAAGTGTAGTATATATACAGCAAGCAAGTGTAGTATATATACAGCAAGCACGTGTAGTATATATACAGCAAGCACGTGTAGTATATATACAGCAAGCAAGTGTAGTATATATACAGCAAGCAAGTGTAGTATATATATAGCAAGCACGTGCAGTATATATACAGCAAGCAAGTGTAGTATATATACAGCAAGCACGTGTAGTATATATACAGCAAGCAAGTGTAGTATATATACAGCAAGCAAGTGTAGTATATATACAGCAAGCAAGTGTAGTATATATACAGCAAGCACGTGTAGTATATATACAGCAAGCACGTGTAGTATATATACAGCAAGCACGTGTATTATATATACAGCAAGCACGTGTAGTATATATACAGCAAGCACGTGTAGTATATATACAGCAAGCAAGTGTAGTATATATACAGCAAGCACGTGTAGTATATATACAGCAAGCACGTGTAGTATATATACAGCAAGCACGTGTATTATATATACAGCAAGCACGTGTAGTATATATACAGCAAGCACGTGTAGTATATATACAGCAAGCAAGTGTAGTATATATACAGCAAGCAAGTGTAGTATATATACAGCAAGCACGTGTAGTATATATACAGCAAGCACGTGTAGTATATATACAGCAAGCAAGTGTAGTATATATACAGCAAGCACGTGTAGTATATATACAGCAAGCACGTGTAGTATATATACAGCAAGCACGTGTAGTATATATACAGCAAGCACGTGTAGTATATATACAGCAAGCACGTGTAGTATATATACAGCAAGCACGTGTAGTATATATACAGCAAGCACGTGTAGTATATATACAGCAAGCACGTGTAGTATATATACAGCAAGCAAGTGTAGTATATATACAGCAAGCACGTGTAGTATATATACAGCAAGCACGTGTAGTATATATACAGCAAGCAAGTGTAGTATATATACAGCAAGCACGTGTAGTATATATACAGCAAGCACGTGTAGTATATATACAGCAAGCACGTGTAGTATATATACAGCAAGCAAGTGTAGTATATATACAGCAAGCACGTGTAGTATATATACAGCAAGCAAGTGTAGTATATATACAGCAAGCACGTGTAGTATATATACAGCAAGCACGTGTAGTATATATACAGCAAGCACGTGTAGTATATATACAGCAAGCAAGTGTAGTATATATACAGCAAGCACGTGTAGTTTATATACAGCAAGCACGTGTAGTATATATACAGCAAGCAAGTGTAGTATATATACAGCAAGCAAGTGTAGTATATATATAGCAAGCACGTGTAGTATATATACAGCAAGCAAGAGTAGTATATATACAGCAAGCAAGTGTAGTATATATACAGCAAGCAAGAGTAGTATATATACAGCAAGCAAGAGTAGTATATATACAGCAAGCAAGTGTAGTATATATACAGCAAGCACGTGTAGTATATATACAGCAAGCACGTGTAGTATATATACAGCAAGCAAGTGTAGTATATATACAGCAAGCAAGAGTAGTATATATACAGCAAGCAAGAGTAGTATATATACAGCAAGCAAGTGTAGTACATATACAGCAAGCACGTGTAGTATATATACAGCAAGCACGTGTAGTATATATACAGCAAGCAAGAGTAGTATATATACAGCAAGCACGTGTAGTATATATACAGCAAGCACGTGTAGTATATATACAGCAAGCAAGTGTAGTATATATACAGCAAGCAAGAGTAGTATATATACAGCAAGCAAGAGTAGTATATATACAGCAAGCAAGTGTAGTATATATACAGCAAGCACGTGTAGTATATATACAGCAAGCACGTGTAGTATATATACAGCAAGCACGTGTAGTATATATACAGCAAGCACGTGTAGTATATATACAGCAAGCACGTGTAGTATATATACAGCAAGCAAGTGTAGTATATATACAGCAAGCAAGTGTAGTATATATACAGCAAGTACGTGTAGTATATATACAGCAAGCACGTGTAGTATATATACAGCAAGCACGTGTAGTATATATACAGCAAGCAAGAGTAGTATATATACAGCAAGCAAGAGTAGTATATATACAGCAAGCAAGTGTAGTATATATACAGCAAGCAAGTGTAGTATATATACAGCAAGCAAGTGTAGTATATATACAGCAAGCACGTGTAGTATATATACAGCAAGCACGTGTAGTATATATACAGCAAGCAAGAGTAGTATATATACAGCAAGTACGTGTAGTATATATACAGCAAGCACGTGTAGTATATATACAGCAAGCACGTGTAGTATATATACAGCAAGCACGTGTAGTTTATATACAGCAAGCACGTGTAGTATATATACAGCAAGCAAGTGTAGTATATATACAGCAAGCAAGTGTAGTATATATATAGCAAGCACGTGTAGTATATATACAGCAAGCAAGAGTAGTATATATACAGCAAGCAAGTGTAGTATATATACAGCAAGCAAGAGTAGTATATATACAGCAAGCAAGAGTAGTATATATACAGCAAGCAAGTGTAGTATATATACAGCAAGCACGTGTAGTATATATACAGCAAGCACGTGTAGTATATATACAGCAAGCAAGTGTAGTATATATACAGCAAGCAAGAGTAGTATATATACAGCAAGCAAGAGTAGTATATATACAGCAAGCAAGTGTAGTATATATACAGCAAGCACGTGTAGTATATATACAGCAAGCACGTGTAGTATATATACAGCAAGCAAGAGTAGTATATATACAGCAAGCACGTGTAGTATATATACAGCAAGCAAGTGTAGTATATATACAGCAAGCACGTGTAGTATATATACAGCAAGCACGTGTAGTATATATACAGCAAGCACGTGTAGTATATATACAGCAAGCACGTGTAGTATATATACAGCAAGCACGCACGTGTAGTATATATACAGCAAGCAAGAGTAGTATATATACAGCAAGCAAGAGTAGTATATATACAGCAAGCAAGTGTAGTATATATACAGCAAGCAAGAGTAGTATATATACAGCAAGCACGTGTAGTATATATACAGCAAGCAAGAGTAGTATATATACAGCAAGCAAGAGTAGTATATATACAGCAAGCAAGAGTAGTATATATACAGCAAGCACGTGTAGTATATATACAGCAAGC
Organism: Phyllobates terribilis; assembly: GCF_046119375.1. Classification (NCBI taxonomy): domain Eukaryota; kingdom Metazoa; phylum Chordata; class Amphibia; order Anura; family Dendrobatidae; genus Phyllobates; species Phyllobates terribilis. Next base: position 235,874 of record NW_027364330.1, read on the forward strand.
ACGTGTAGTATATATACAGCAAGCACGTGTAGTATATATACAGCAAGCAAGAGTAGTATATATACAGCAAGCAAGAGTAGTATATATACAGCAAGCACGTGTAGTATATATACAGCAAGCACGTGTAGTATATATACAGCAAGCACGTGTAGTATATATACAGCAAGCAAGTGTAGTATATATACAGCAAGCAAGTGTAGTATATATACAGCAAGTACGTGTAGTATATATACAGCAAGCACGTGTAGTATATATACAGCAAGCACGTGTAGTATATATACAGCAAGCAAGAGTAGTATATATACAGCAAGCAAGAGTAGTATATATACAGCAAGCAAGTGTAGTATATATACAGCAAGCAAGTGTAGTATATATACAGCAAGCAAGTGTAGTATATATACAGCAAGCACGTGTAGTATATATACAGCAAGCACGTGTAGTATATATACAGCAAGCACGTGTAGTATATATACAGCAAGCAAGAGTAGTATATATACAGCAAGCAAGTGTAGTATATATACAGCAAGCAAGAGTAGTATATATACAGCAAGCAAGAGTAGTATATATACAGCAAGCAAGTGTAGTATATATACAGCAAGCAAGAGTAGTATATATACAGCAAGCAAGAGTAGTATATATACAGCAAGCAAGTGTAGTATATATACAGCAAGCACGTGTAGTATATATACAGCAAGCACGTGTAGTATATATACAGCAAGCAAGTGTAGTATATATACAGCAAGCAAGAGTAGTATATATACAGCAAGCAAGAGTAGTATATATACAGCAAGCAAGTGTAGTACATATACAGCAAGCACGTGTAGTATATATACAGCAAGCACGTGTAGTATATATACAGCAAGCAAGAGTAGTATATATACAGCAAGCACGTGTAGTATATATACAGCAAGCACGTGTAGTATATATACAGCAAGCAAGTGTAGTATATATACAGCAAGCAAGAGTAGTATATATACAGCAAGCAAGAGTAGTATATATACAGCAAGCAAGTGTAGTATATATACAGCAAGCACGTGTAGTATATATACAGCAAGCACGTGTAGTATATATACAGCAAGCACGTGTAGTATATATACAGCAAGCACGTGTAGTATATATACAGCAAGCACGTGTAGTATATATACAGCAAGCAAGTGTAGTATATATACAGCAAGCAAGTGTAGTATATATACAGCAAGTACGTGTAGTATATATACAGCAAGCACGTGTAGTATATATACAGCAAGCACGTGTAGTATATATACAGCAAGCAAGAGTAGTATATATACAGCAAGCAAGTGTAGTATATATACAGCAAGCAAGTGTAGTATATATACAGCAAGCAAGTGTAGTATATATACAGCAAGCACGTGTAGTATATATACAGCAAGCACGTGTAGTATATATACAGCAAGCACGTGTAGTATATATACAGCAAGCAAGAGTAGTATATATACAGCAAGTACGTGTAGTATATATACAGCAAGCACGTGTAGTATATATACAGCAAGCACGTGTAGTATATATACAGCAAGCACGTGTAGTATATATACAGCAAGCAAGTGTAGTATATATACAGCAAGCAAGTGTAGTATATATATAGCAAGCACGTGTAGTATATATACAGCAAGCAAGAGTAGTATATATACAGCAAGCAAGTGTAGTATATATACAGCAAGCAAGAGTAGTATATATACAGCAAGCAAGAGTAGTATATATACAGCAAGCAAGTGTAGTATATATACAGCAAGCACGTGTAGTATATATACAGCAAGCACGTGTAGTATATATACAGCAAGCAAGTGTAGTATATATACAGCAAGCAAGAGTAGTATATATACAGCAAGCAAGAGTAGTATATATACAGCAAGCAAGTGTAGTATATATACAGCAAGCACGTGTAGTATATATACAGCAAGCACGTGTAGTATATATACAGCAAGCAAGAGTAGTATATATACAGCAAGCACGTGTAGTATATATACAGCAAGCAAGTGTAGTATATATACAGCAAGCACGTGTAGTATATATACAGCAAGCACGTGTAGTATATATACAGCAAGCACGTGTAGTATATATACAGCAAGCACGCACGTGTAGTATATATACAGCAAGCAAGAGTAGTATATATACAGCAAGCAAGAGTAGTATATATACAGCAAGCAAGTGTAGTATATATACAGCAAGCAAGAGTAGTATATATACAGCAAGCACGTGTAGTATATATACAGCAAGCAAGAGTAGTATATATACAGCAAGCAAGAGTAGTATATATACAGCAAGCAAGAGTAGTATATATACAGCAAGCACGTGTAGTATATATACAGCAAGCACGTGTAGTATATATACAGCAAGCACGTGTAGTATATATACAGCAAGCACGTGTAGTATATATACAGCAAGCAAGAGTAGTATATATACAGCAAGCAAGAGTAGTATATATACAGCAAGCAAGTGTAGTATATATACAGCAAGCACGTGTAGTATATATACAGCAAGCACGTGTAGTATATATACAGCAAGCAAGTGTAGTATATATACAGCAAGTACGTGTAGTATATATACAGCAAGCACGTGTAGTATATATACAGCAAGCACGTGTAGTATATATACAGCAAGCAAGAGTAGTATATATACAGCAAGCAAGAGTAGTATATATACAGCAAGCAAGTGTAGTATATATACAGCAAGCAAGTGTAGTATATATACAGCAAGCAAGTGTAGTATATATACAGCAAGCACGTGTAGTATATATACAGCAAGCACGTGTAGTATATATACAGCAAGCACGTGTAGTATACAGTGCTGGCCAAAAGTATTGGCACCCATGCAATTCTGTCAGATAATACTCAGATTCTTCTTGAAAATGATTGCAATCACAAATTCTTTGGCATTATTATCTTCATTTAATTTGCTTGCAAGGAAAAAACACAAAAGAGAATGAAGCAAAAATCAAATCATTGATCATTTCACTCAAAACTACAAAAATGGGCCAGACAAAAGTATTGGCACCCTCAGCCTAATACTGCACAACCTTTAGCCTAAATAACTGCGAACAACCGCTTCCGGTAACCATCAATGAGTTTCTTACAATGCTCTGCTGGAATTGTAGACCATTCTTCTTTGGCAAACTGCTCCAGGTCCCTGATATTTGAAGGGTGCCTTCTCCAAACTGCCATTTTGAGATCTCTCCACAGGTGTTCTATGGGATTCAGGTCTGGACTCATTGCTGGCCACCTTAGAAGTCTCCAGTGCTTTCTCTCAAACCATTTTATAGTGCTTTTGGAAGTGTGTTTTGGGTCATTGTCCTGCTGGAAGACCCATGACCTCTGAGGGAGACCCAGCTTTCTCACACTGGGCCCTACATTATGCTGCAAAATTTGTTGGTAGTCTTCAGACTTCATAATGCCATGCACACGGTCAAGCAGTCCAGTGCCAGAGGCAGCAAAGCAACCCCAAAACATCAGGGAACCTCCGACATGTTTGACTGTAGGGACCGTGTTCTTTTCTTTGAATGCCTCTTTTTTTTTCCTCTACACTCTATGTTGATGCTTTTTCCCAAAAAGCTCTACTTTTGTCTCATCTGATCAGAGACCATTCTTCCAAAACGTTTTAGGCTTTCTCAGGTAAGTTTTGGCAAACTCCAGCCTGGCTTTTTTATGTCTCGGGGTAAGAAGTGGGGTCTTCCTGGGTATCCTACCATACAGTCCCTTTTCATTCAGACGCCGACGGATAGTACGGGTTGACACTGTTGTACCCTCGGACTGCAGGGCAGCTTGAACTTGTTTGGATGTCAGTCGAGGTTCTTTATCCACCATCCGCACAATCTTGCATTGAAATCTCTCATCAATTTTTCTTTTCCGTCCACATCTAGGGAGGTTAGCCACAGTGCCATGGGCTTTACACTTCTTGATGACACTGTGCACGGAAGACACAGGAACATTCAGGTCTTTGGAGATGGACTTGTAGCCTTGAGATTGCTCATGCTTCCTCACAATTTGGTTTCTCAAGTCCTCAGACAGTTCTTTGGTCTTCTTTCTTTTCTCCATGCTCAATGTGGTACACACAAGGACACAGGACAGAGGTTGAGTCAACTTTAATCCATGTTAACTGGCTGCAAGTGTGATTTAGCTATTGCCAACACCTGTTAGGTGCCACAGGTAAGTTACAGGTGCTGTTAACTACACGAATTAGAGAAGCATCACATGATTTTTCAAAGGGTGCCAATACTTTTGTCCACCCCCTTTTTTAGGTTTGGTGTGGAATTATATCCAATTTGGCTTTAGGACAATTCTTTTTGTGTTTTTTTCATTAAAGACAAATTAAATGAAGAGAATAATACCAAAAAATTTGTGATTGCAATCATTTTCAGGAAGAAACTGAGTATTATCTGACAGAATTGCAGGGGTGCCAATACTTTTGGCCAGCACTGTATATACAGCAAGCAAGTGTAGTATATATACAGCAAGCAAGTGTAGTATATATACAGTAAGCAAGTGTAGTATATATACAGCAAGCAAGAGTAGTATATATACAGCAAGCACGTGTAGTATATATACAGCAAGCACGTGTAGTATATATACAGCAAGCACGTGTAGTATATATACAGCAAGCAAGTGTAGTATATATACAGCAAGCACGTGTAGTATATATACAGCAAGCAAGTGTAGTATATATACAGCAAGCAAGTGTAGTATATATACAGCAAGCACATGTAGTATATATACAGCAAGCAAGTGTAGTATATATACAGCATGCACGTGTAGTATATATACAGCAAGCAAGTGTAGTATATATACAGCAAGCACGTGTAGTATATATACAGCAAGCACGTGTAGTATATATACAGCAAGCACGTGTATTATATATACAGCAAGCACGTGTAGTATATATACAGCAAGCAAGTGTAGTATATATACAGCAAGCAAGTGTAGTATATATACAGCAAGCACGTGTAGTATATATACAGCAAGCAAGAGTAGTATATATACAGCAAGCACGTGTAGTATATATACAGCAAGCAAGTGTAGTATATATACAGCAAGCAAGTGTAGTATATATACAGCAAGCAAGTGTAGTATATATACAGCAAGCAAGTGTATTATATATACAGCAAGCACGTGTAGTATATATACAGCAAGCAAGTGTAGTATATATACAGCAAGCACGTGTAGTATATATACAGCAAGCAAGTGTAGTATATATACAGCAAGCACGTGTAGTATATATACAGCAAGAACGTGTAGTATATATACAGCAAGCAAGTGTAGTATATATACAGCAAGCACGTGTAGTATATATACAGCAAGCAAGTGTAGTATATATACAGCAAGCAAGAGTAGTATATATACAGCAAGCACGTGTAGTATATATACAGCAAGCAAGTGTAGTATATATACAGCAAGCAAGAGTAGTATATATACAGCAAGCACGTGTAGTATATATACAGCAAGCAAGTGTGGTATATATACAGCAAGCAAGTGTAGTATATATACAGCAAGCACGTGTAGTATATATACAGCAAGCACGTGTAGTATATATACAGCAAGCAAGTGTAGTATATATACAGCAAGCACGTGTAGTATATATACAGCAAGCAAGTCTAGTATATATACAGCAAGCACGTGTAGTATATATACAGCAAGCAAGTGTAGTTTATATACAGCAAGCACGTGTAGTATATATACAGCAAGCAAGTGTAGTATATATACAGCAAGCACGTGTAGTTTATATACAGCAAGCAAGTGTAGTATATATACAGCAAGCATGTGTAGCATATATACAGCAAGCACGTGTAGTATATATACAGCAAGCACGTGTAGTTTATATACAGCAAGCACGTGTAGTATATATACAGCAAGCACGTGTAGTATATATACAGCAAGCAAGTGTAGTATATATACAGCAAGCACGTGTAGTATATATACAGCAAGCAAGTGTAGTATATATACAGCAAGCAAGTGTAGTATATATACAGCATGCATGTGTAGTATATATACAGCAAGCAAGTGTAGTATATATACGGCAAGCACGTGTAGTATATATACAGCAAGCAAGTGTAGTATATATACAGCAAGCACGTGTAGTATATATACAGCAAGCACGTGTAGTTTATATACAGCAAGCAAGTGTAGTATATATACAGCAAGCACGTGTAGTATATATACAGCAAGCACGTGTAGTTTATATACAGCAAGCACGTGTAGTATATATACAGCAAGCACGTGTAGTATATATACAGCAAGCACGTGTAGTTTATATACAGCAAGCACGTGTAGTATATATACAGCAAGCACGTGTAGTATATATACAGCAAGCAAGTGTAGTATATATACAGCAAGCACGTGTAGTATATATACAGCAAGAATGTGTAGTATATATACAGCAAGCACGTGTAGTTTATATACAGCAAGCAAGTGTAGTATATATACAGCAAGCACGTGTAGTATATATACAGCAAGCACGTGTAGTATATATACAGCAAGCACGTGTAGTATATATACAGCAAGCAAGTGTAGTTTATATACAGCAAGCACGTGTAGTATATATACAGCAAGCACGTGTAGTATATATACAGCAAGCAAGTGTAGTATATATACAGCAAGCACGTGTAGTATATATACAGCAAGCACGTGTAGTTTATATACAGCAAGCAAGTGTAGTATATATACAGCAAGCAAGTGTAGTATATATACAGCAAGCACGTGTAGTTTATATACAGCAAGCAAGTGTAGTTTATATACAGCAAGCACGTGTAGTTTATATACAGAAAGCAAGTGTAGTATATATACAGCAAGCAAGTGTAGTATATATACAGCAAGCACGTGTAGTATATATACAGCAAGCACGTGTAGTATATATACAGCAAGCACGTGTAGTATATATACAGTAAGCAAGTGTAGTATATATACAGCAAGCAAGTGTAGTATATATACAGCAAGCAAGTGTAGTATATATACAGCAAGCAAGTGTAGTATATATACAGCAAGCACGTGTAGTATATATACAGCAAGCAAGTGTAGTATATATACAGCAAGCACGTGTAGTATATATACAGCAAGCACGTGTAGTATATATACAGCAAGCACGTGTAGTATATATACAGCAAGCACGTGTAGTATATATACAGTAAGCAAGTGTAGTATATATACAGCAAGCAAGTGTAGTATATATACAGCAAGCAAGTGTAGTATATATACAGCAAGCACGTGTAGTATATATACAGCAAGCACATGTAGTATATATACAGCAAGCAAGTGTAGTATATATACAGCAAGCAAGTGTAGTATATATACAGCAAGCACGTGTAGTATATATACAGCAAGCAAGTGTAGTATATATACAGCAAGCAAGTGTAGTATATATACAGCAAGCAAGTGTAGTATATATACAGCAAGCAAGTGTAGTATATATACAGCAAGCAAGTGTAGTATAAATACAGCAAGCACGTGTAGTATATATACAGCAAGCAAGTGTAGTATATATACAGCAAGCAAGTGTAGTATATATACAGCAAGCAAGTGTAGTATAAATACAGCAAGCAAGTGTAGTATATATACAGCAAGCAAGTGTAGTATATATACAGCAAGCAAGTGTAGTATATATACAGCAAGCAAGTGTAGTATATATACAGCAAGCACGTGTAGTATATATACAGCAAGCAAGTGTAGTATATATACAGCAAGCAAGTGTAGTATATATACAGCAAGCAAGTGTAGTATATATACAGCAAGCAAGTGTAGTATAAATGCAGCAAGCAAGTGTAGTATATATACAGCAAGCACGTGTAGTATATATACAGCAAGCAAGTGTAGTATATATACAGCAAGCAAGTGTAGTATATATACAGCAAGCACGTGTAGTATATATACAGCAAGCAAGTGTAGTATATATACAGCAAGCAAGTGTAGTATATATACAGCAAGCAAGTGTAGTATATATACAGCAAGCACGTGTAGTATATATACAGCAAGCAAGTGTAGTATATATACAGCAAGCAAGTGTAGTATAAATACAGCAAGCACGTGTAGTATATATACAGCAAGCAAGTGTAGTATATATACAGCAAGCACGTGTAGTATATATACAGCAAGCAAGTGTAGTATATATACAGCAAGCAAGTGTAGTATAAATACAGCAAGCACGTGTAGTATATATACAGCAAGCACGTGTAGTATATATACAGCAAGCAAGTGTAGTATATATACAGCAAGCACGTGTAGTATATATACAGCAAGCAAGTGTAGTATATATACAGCAAGCAAGTGTAGTATAAATACAGCAAGCACGTGTAGTATATATACAGCAAGCACGTGTAGTATATATACAGCAAGCAAGTGTAGTATATATACAGCAAGCAAGTGTAGTATATATACAGCAAGCACGTGTAGTATATATACAGCAAGCACGTGTAGTATATATACAGCAAGCAAGTGTAGTATATATACAGCAAGCACGTGTAGTATATATACAGCAAGCACGTGTAGTATATATACAGCAAGCACGTGTAGTATATATACAGCAAGCACGTGTAGTATATATACAGCAAGCACGTGTAGTATATATACAGCAAGCACGTGTAGTATATATACAGCAAGCACGTGTAGTATATATACAGCAAGCAAGTGTAGTATATATACAGCAAGCAAGTGTAGTATATATACAGCAAGCACGTGTAGTATATATACAGCAAGCACGTGTAGTATATATACAGCAAGCAAGTGTAGTATATATACAGCAAGCAAGTGTAGTATATATACAGCAAGCACGTGTAGTATATATACAGCAAGCACGTGTAGTATATATACAGCAAGCACGTGTAGTATATATACAGCAAGCATGTGTAGTATATATACAGCAAGCAAGTGTAGTATATATACAGCAAGCAAGTGTAGTATATATACAGCAAGCACGTGTAGTATATATACAGCAAGCAAGAGTAGTATATATACAGCAAGCAAGAGTAGTATATATACAGCAAGCAAGTGTAGTATATATATAGCAAGCACGTGTAGTATATATACAGCAAGCACGTGTAGTATATATACAGGAAGCACGTGTAGTATACATACAGCAAGCAAGTGTAGTATATATACAGCAAGCAAGAGTAGTATATATACAGCAAGCAAGTGTAGTATATATACAGCAAGCACGTGTAGTATATATACAGGAAGCACGTGTAGTATACATACAGCAAGCAAGTGTAGTATATATACAGCAACCAAGTGTAGTATATATACAGCAAGCAAGTGTAGTATATATACAGCAAGCAAGAGTAGTATATATACAGCAAGCACGTGTAGTATATATACAGCAAGCACGTGTAGTATATATACAGGAAGCACGTGTAGTATACATACAGCAAGCAAGTGTAGTATATATACAGCAAGCAAGAGTAGTATATATACAGCAAGCAAGTGTAGTATATATACAGCAAGCACGTGTAGTATATATACAGGAAGCACGTGTAGTATACATACAGCAAGCAAGTGTAGTATATATACAGCAACCAAGTGTAGTATATATACAGCAAGCAAGTGTAGTATATATACAGCAAGCAAGAGTAGTATATATACAGCAAGCACGTGTAGTATATATACAGCAAGCACGTGTAGTATATATACAGGAAGCACGTGTAGTATACATACAGCAAGCAAGTGTAGTATATATACAGCAAGCAAGTGTAGTTTATATACAGCAAACACGTGTAGTATATATACAGCAAGCAAGTGTAGTATATATACAGCAAGCAAGTGTAGTATATATACAGCAAGCACGTGTAGTATATATACAGCAAGCAAGTGTAGTATATATACAGCAAGCAAGTGTAGTTTATATACAGCAAGCAAGTGTAGTATATATACAGCAAACACGTGTAGTATATATACAGCAAGCATGTGTAGTATATATACAGCAAGCAAGTGTAGTATATATACAGCAAGCACGTGTAGTATATATACAGCAAGCAAGTGTAGTATATATACAGCAAGCAAGTGTAGTTTATATACAGCAAGCAAGTGTAGTATATATACAGCAAACACGTGTAGTATATATACAGCAAGCATGTGTAGTATATATACAGCAAGCAAGAGTAGTATATATACAGCAAGTACGTGTAGTATATATACAGCAAGCACGTGTAGTATACAGTGCTGGCCAAAAGTATTGGCACCCCTGCAATTCTGTCAGATAATACTCAGTTTCTTCCTGAAAATGATTGCAATCACAAATTCTTTGGTATTATTCTCTTCATTTAATTTGTCTTCAATGAAAAAAACACAAAAGAGAATGAAGCAAAAATTAAATCATTGATCATTTCACACAAAACTCCAAAAATGGGCCAGACAAAAGTATTGGCACCCTCAGCCTAATACTTGGTTGCACAACCTTTAGCCTAAATAACTGTGAACAACCGCTTCCGGTAACCATCAATGAGTTTCTTACAATGCTCTGCTGGAATTGTAGACCATTCTTCTTTGGCAAACTGCTCCAGGTCCCTGATATTTGAAGGCTGCCTTCTCCAAACTGCCATTTTGAGATCTCTCCACAGGTGTTCTATGGGATTCAGGTCTGGACTCATTGCTGGCCACCTTAGAAGTCTCCAGTGCTTTCTCTCAAACCATTTTATAGTGCTTTTGGAAGTGTGTTTTGGGTCATTGTCCTGCTGGAAGACCCATGACCTCTGGGGGAGAGCCAGCTTTCTCACACTGGGCCGTACATTATGCTGCAAAATTTGTTGGTAGTCTTCAGACTTCATAATGCCATGCACACGGTCAAGCAGTCCAGTGCCAGAGGCAGCAAAGCAACCCCAAAACATCAGGGAACCTCCGCCATGTTTGACTGTAGGGACCGTGTTCTTTTCTTTGAATGCCTCTTTTTTTTCCCTGTACACTCTATGTTGATGCTTTTTCCCAAAAAGCTCTACTTTTGTCTCATCTGATCAGAGACCATTCTTCCAAAACGTTTTAGGCTTTCTCAGGTAAGTTTTGGCAAACTCCAGCCTGGCTTTTTTATGTCTTGGGGTAAGAAGTGGGGTCTTCCTGGGTATCCTACCATACAGTCCCTTTTCATTCAGACGCCGACGGATAGTACGGGTTGACACTGTTGTACCCTCGGACTGCAGGGCAGCTTGAACTTGTTTGGATGTTAGTTGAGGTTCTTTATCCACCATCCGCACAATCTTGCATTGAAATCTCTCATCAATTTTTCTTTTCCGTCCACATCTAGGGAGGTTAGCCACAGTGCCATGGGCTTTACACTTCTTGATGACACTGCGCACGGAAGACACAGGAACATTCAGATCTTTGGAGATGGACTTGTAGCCTTGAGATTGCTCATGCTTCCTCACAATTTGGTTTCTCAAGTCCTCAGACAGTTCTTTGGTCTTCTTTCTTTTCTCCATGCTCAATGTGGTACACACAAGGACACAGGACAGAGGTTGAGTCAACTTTAATCCATATTAACTGGCTGCAAGTGTGATTTAGCTATTGCCAACACCTGTTAGGTGCCACAGGTAAGTTACAGGTGCTGTTAATTACACGAATTAGAGAAGCATCACATGATTTTTCAAAGGGTGCCAATACTTTTGTCCACCCCCTTTTTTAGGTTTGGTGTGGAATTATATCCAATTTGGCTTTAGGACAATTCTTTTTGTGTTTTTTCATTGAAGACAAATTAAATGAAGAGAATAATACCAAAGAATTTCTGATTGCAATCATTTTCAGGAAGAAACTGAGTATTATCTGACAGAATTGCAGGGGTGCCAATACTTTTGGCCAGCACTGTATATACAGCAAGCAAGTGTAGTATATATACAGCAAGCAAGTGTAGTATATATACAGCAAGCAAGTGTAGTATATATACAGCAAGCAACAGTAGTATATATACAGCAAGCACGTGTAGTATATATACAGCAAGCACGTGTAGTATATATACAGCAAGCACGTGTAGTATATATACAGCAAGCAAGTGTAGTATATATACAGCAAGCAAGTGTAGTATATATACAGCAAGCACATGTAGTATATATACAGCAAGCAAGTGTAGTATATATACAGCAAGCACGTGTAGTATATATACAGCAAGCAAGTGTAGTATATATACAGCAAGCACGTGTAGTATATATACAGCAAGCAAGTGAAGTATATATACAGCAAGCACGTGTAGTATATATACAGCAAGCAAGTGTAGTATATATACAGCAAGCACGTGTAGTATATATACAGCAAGCACGTGTAGTATATATACAGCAAGCACGTGTATTATATATACAGCAAGCACGTGTAGTATATATACAGCAAGCAAGTGTAGTATATATACAGCAAGCACATGTAGTATATATACAGCAAGCAAGTGTAGTATATATACAGCAAACAAGTGTAGTATATATACAGCAAGCAAGTGTAGTATATATACAGCAAGCAAGTGTAGTATATATACAGCAAGCAAGTGTAGTATATATACAGCATGCACGTGTAGTATATATACAGCAAGCAAGTGTAGTATATATACAGCAAGCACGTGTAGTATATATACAGCAAGCACGTGTATTATATATACAGCAAGCACGTGTAGTATATATACAGCAAGCAAGTGTAGTATATATACAGCAAGCAAGTGTAGTATATATACAGCAAGCACGTGTAGTATATATACAGCAAGCAAGAGTAGTATATATACAGCAAGCACGTGTAGTATATATACAGCAAGCAAGTGTAGTATATATACAGCAAGCAAGTGTAGTATATATACAGCAAGCACGTGTATTATATATACAGCAAGCAAGTGTAGTATATATACAGCAAGCAAGTGTAGTATATATACAGCAAGCACGTGTAGTATATATACAGCAAGCACGTGTAGTATATATACAGCAAGCAAGTGTAGTATATATACAGCAAGCACGTGTAGTATATATCCAGCAAGCACGTGTAGTATATATACAGCAAGCAAGTGTAGTATATATACAGCAAGCAAGAGTAGTATATATACAGCAAGCACGTGTAGTATATATACAGCAAGCACGTGTAGTATATATACAGCAAGCAAGTGTAGTATATATACAGCAAGCAAGTGTAGTATATATACAGCAAGCAAGTGTAGTATATATACAGCAAGCACGTGTAGTATATATACAGCAAGCAAGTGTAGTATATATACAGCAAGCACGTGTAGTATATATACAGCAAGCACGTGTAGTATATATACAGCAAGCAAGTGTAGTATATATACAGCAAGCACGTGTAGTATATATACAGCAAGCACGTGTAGTATATATACAGCAAGCAAGTGTAGTATATATACAGCAAGCAAGAGTAGTATATATACAGCAAGCACGTGTAGTATATATACAGCAAGCACGTGTAGTATATATACAGCAAGCAAGTGTAGTATATATACAGCAAGCAAGTGTAGTACATATATACGGCAAGCAAGTGTAGTATATATACAGCAAGCAAGTGTAGTATATATACAGCAAGCAAGTGTAGTATATATACAGCAAGCACGTGTAGTATATATACAGCAAGCAAGTGTAGTATATATACAGCAAGCACGTGTAGTATATATACAGCAAGCAAGTGTAGTATATATACAGCAAGCACGTGTAGTATATATACAGCAAGCAAGTGTAGTTTATATACAGCAAGCACGTGTAGTATATATACAGCAAGTAAGTGTAGTTTATATACAGCAAGCAAGTGTAGTTTATATACAGCAAGCACGTGTAGTATATATACAGCAAGCAAGTGTAGTATATATACAGCAAGCAAGTGTAGTATATATACAGCAAGCAAGTGTAGTATATATACAGCATGCATGTGTAGTATATATACAGCAAGCAAGTGTAGTATATATACAGCAAGCACGTGTAGTATATATACAGCAAGCAAGTGTAGTATATATACAGCAAGCAAGTGTAGTATATATACAGCAAGCAAGTGTAGTATATATACAGCAAGCAAGTGTAGTATATATACAGCAAGCAAGTGTAGTATATATACAGCATGCATGTGTAGTATATATACAGCAAGCAAGTGTAGTATATATACAGCAAGCAAGTGTAGTATATATACAGCAAGCAAGTGTAGTATATATACAGCATGCATGTGTAGTATATATACAGCAAGCAAGGGTAGTATATATACCGCAAGCAAGTGTAGTATATATACGGCAAGCACGTGTAGTATATATACAGCAAGCAAGTGTAGTTTATATACAGCAAGCACGTGTAGTATATATACAGCAAGCACGTGTAGTATATATACAGCAAGCACGTGTAGTTTATATACAGCAAGCACGTGTAGTATATATACAGCAAGCACGTGTAGTTTATATACAGCAAGCAAGTGTAGTATATATACAGCAAGCAAGTGTAGTATATATACAGCAAGCAAGTGTAGTATATATACAGCAAGCACGTGTAGTATATATACAGCAAGCAAGTGTAGTATATATACAGCAAGCAAGTGTAGTATATATACAGCATGCATGTGTAGTATATATACAGCAAGCAAGTGTAGTATATATACAGCAAGCACGTGTAGTATATATACAGCAAGCAAGTGTAGTATATATACAGCAAGCAAGTGTAGTATATATACAGCATGCATGTGTAGTATATATACAGCAAGCAAGGGTAGTATATATACCGCAAGCAAGTGTAGTATATATACGGCAAGCACGTGTAGTATATATACAGCAAGCACGTGTAGTATATATACAGCAAGCAAGTGTAGTATATATACAGCAAGCACGTGTAGTATATATACAGCAAGCAAGTGTAGTATATATACAGCAAGCAATTGTAGTTTATATACAGCAAGCACGTGTAGTATATATACAGCAAGCACGTGTAGTATATATACAGCAAGCACGTGTAGTTTATATACAGCAAGCACGTGTAGTATATATACAGCAAGCAAGTGTAGTATATATACAGCAAGCACGTGTAGTATATATACAGCAAGCAAGTGTAGTATATATACAGCAAGCAAGTGTAGTATATATACAGCAAGCAAGTGTAGTATATATACAGCAAGCAAGTGTAGTATATATACAGCAAGCACGTGTAGTATATATACAGCAAGCACGTGTAGTTTATATACAGCAAGCACGTGTAGTATATATACAGCAAGCAAGTGTAGTATATATACAGCAAGCAAGTGTAGTATATATACAGCAAGCACGTGTAGTATATATACAGCAAGCACGTGTAGTTTATATACAGCAAGCACGTGTAGTATATATACAGCAAGCAAGTGTAGTATATATACAGCAAGCACGTGTAGTTTATATACAGCAAGCAAGTGTAGTATATATACAGCAAGCAAGTGTAGTATATATACAGCAAGCACGTGTAGTTTATATACAGCAAGCAAGTGTAGTATATATACAGCAAGCAAGTGTAGTATATATACAGCAAGCACGTGTAGTATATATACAGCAAGCACGTGTAGTATATATACAGCAATCACGTGTAGTATATATACAGTAAGCAAGTGTAGTATATATACAGCAAGCAAGTGTAGTATATATACAGCAAGCAAGTGTAGTATATATACAGCAAGCAAGTGTAGTATATATACAGCAAGCACGTGTAGTATATATACAGCAAGCAAGTGTAGTATATATACAGCAAGCACGTGTAGTATATATACAGAAAGCACGTGTAGTATATATACAGCAAGCACGTGTAGTATATATACAGTAAGCAAGTGTAGTATATATACAGCAAGCAAGTGTAGTATATATACAGCAAGCAAGTGTAGTATATATACAGCAAGCACGTGTAGTATATATACAGCAAGCACGTGTAGTATATATACAGCAAGCAAGTGTAGTATATATACAGCAAGCAAGTGTAGTATATATACAGCAAGCAAGTGTAGTATAAATACAGCAAGCACGTGTAGTATATATACAGCAAGCAAGTGTAGTATATATACAGCAAGCAAGTGTAGTATATATACAGCAAGCAAGTGTAGTATATATACAGCAAGCAAGTGTAGTATAAATACAGCAAGCACGTGTAGTATATATACAGCAAGCAAGTGTAGTATAAATACAGCAAGCAAGTGTAGTATATATACAGCAAGCAAGTGTAGTATAAATACAGCAAGCACGTGTAGTATATATACAGCAAGCAAGTGTAGTATATATACAGCAAGCAAGTGTAGTATAAATACAGCAAGCAAGTGTAGTATATATACAGCAAGCAAGTGTAGTATATATACAGCAAGCAAGTGTAGTATATATACAGCAAGCAAGTGTAGTATAAATACAGCAAGCAAGTGTAGTATATATACAGCAAGCAAGTGTAGTATATATACAGCAAGCAAGTGTAGTATATATACAGCAAGCAAGTGTAGTATATATACAGCAAGCAAGTGTAGTATAAATACAGCAAGCACATGTAGTATATATACAGCAAGCAAGTGTAGTATATATACAGCAAGCAAGTGTAGTATAAATACAGCAAGCAAGTGTAGTATATATACAGCAAGCAAGTGTAGTATATATACAGCAAGTACGTGTAGTATATATACAGCAAGCAAGTGTAGTATATATACAGCAAGCAAGTGTAGTATATATACAGCAAGCAAGTGTAGTATATATACAGCAAGCAAGTGTAGTATAAATACAGCAAGCACGTGTAGTATATATACAGCAAGCAAGTGTAGTATATATACAGCAAGCACGTGTAGTATATATACAGCAAGCAAGTGTAGTATATATACAGCAAGCACGTGTAGTATATATACAGCAAGCAAGTGTAGTATATATACAGCAAGCAAGTGTAGTATATATACAGCAAGCAAGTGTAGTATATATACAGCAAGCAAGTGTAGTATAAATACAGCAAGCAAGTGTAGTATATATACAGCAAGCAAGTGTAGTATATATACAGCAAGCAAGTGTAGTATATATACAGCAAGCACGTGTAGTATATATACAGCAAGCACGTGTAGTATATATACAGCAAGCACGTGTAGTATATATACAGCAAGCAAGTGTAGTATATATACAGCAAGCACGTGTAGTGTATATACAGCAAGCAAGTGTAGTATATATACAGCAAGCA
Source organism: Phyllobates terribilis (assembly GCF_046119375.1). Classification (NCBI taxonomy): domain Eukaryota; kingdom Metazoa; phylum Chordata; class Amphibia; order Anura; family Dendrobatidae; genus Phyllobates; species Phyllobates terribilis. The sequence continues at coordinate 252,954 of NW_027364330.1, forward strand.
AGAGTAGTATATATACAGCAAGCAAGTGTAGTATATATACAGCAAGCAAGTGTAGTATATATACAGCAAGCAAGTGTAGTATATATACAGCAAGCAAGTGTAGTATATATACAGCAAGCAAGTGTAGTATATATACAGCAAGCAAGAGTAGTATATATACAGCAACCAAGTGTAGTATATATACAGCAAGCAAGTGTAGTATATATACAGCAAGCAAGAGTAGTATATATACAGCAAGCAAGTGTAGTATATATACAGCAAGCACGTGTAGTATAAATACAGCAAGCAAGTGTAGTATATATACAGCAACCAAGTGTAGTATATATACAGCAAGCAAGTGTAGTATATATACAGCAAGCAAGAGTAGTATATATACAGCAAGCAAGTGTAGTATATATACAGCAAGCACGTGTAGTATATATACAGCAAGCAAGTGTAGTATATATACAGCAAGCAAGAGTAGTATATATACAGCAACCAAGTGTAGTATATATACAGCAAGCAAGAGTAGTATATATACAGGAAGCACGTGTAGTATATATACAGCAAGCAAGAGTAGTATATATACAGCAAGCAAGAGTAGTATATATACAGCAAGCAAGTGTAGTATATATACAGCAAGCACGTGTAGTATATATACAGGAAGCACGTGTAGTATATATACAGCAAGCACGTGTAGTATATATACAGCAAGCAAGTGTAGTATATATACAGCAAGCAAGAGTAGTATATATACAGCAAGCAAGTGTAGTATATATACAGCAACCAAGTGTAGTATATATACAGCAAGCAAGTGTAGTTTATATACAGCAAGCACGTGTAGTATATATACAGCAAGCAAGTGTAGTATATATACAGCAACCAAGTGTAGTATATATACAGCAAGCAAGAGTAGTATATATACAGCAAGCAAGTGTAGTATATATACAGCAACCAAGTGTAGTATATATACAGCAAGCAAGTGTAGTATATATACAGCAAGCACGTGTAGTATATATACAGCAAGCAAGTGTAGTATAAATACAGCAAGCACGTGTAGTATATATACAGCAACCAAGTGTAGTATATATACAGCAAGCAAGTGTAGTTTATATACAGCAAGCACGTGTAGTATATATACAGCAAGCAAGTGTAGTATATATACAGCAACCAAGTGTAGTATATATACAGCAAGCAAGTGTAGTATATATACAGCAAGCACGTGTAGTATATATACAGCAAGCACGTGTAGTATATATACAGCAAGCAAGTGTAGTATATATACAGCAAGCACGTGTAGTATATATACAGCAAGCACGTGTAGTATATATACAGTAAGCACGTGTAGTATATATACAGCATGCACGTGTAGTTTATATACAGCAAGCAAGTGTAGTATATATACAGCAAGCAAGTGTAGTATATATACAGCAAGCAAGTGTAGTTTATATACAGCAAGCAAGTGTAGTATATATACAGCAAGCAAGTGTAGTATATATACAGCAAGCAAGTGTAGTATATATACAGCAAGCAAGTGTAGTATACATACAGCAAGCAAGTGTAGTATATATACAGCAAGCAAGTGTAGTATATATACAGCAAGCACGTGTAGTATATATACAGCAAGCAAGTGTAGTATATATACAGCAAACACGTGTAGTATACATACAGCAAGCAAGTGTAGTATATATACAGCAAGCAAGTGTAGTATATATACAGCAAGCACGTGTAGTATATATACAGCAAGCAAGTGTAGTATATATACAGCAAGCAAGTGTAGTATATATACAGCAAGCACGTGTAGTATACATACAGCAAGCAAGTGTAGTATATATACAGCAAGCACGTGTAGTATATATACAGCAAGCAAGTGTAGTATATATACAGCAAGCAAGTGTAGTATATATACAGCAAGCAAGTGTAGTATATATACAGCAAGCAAGAGTAGTATATATACAGCAAGCACGTGTAGTATATATACAGCAAGCAAGTGTAGTATATATACAGCAAGCAAGTGTAGTATATATACAGCAAGCAAGTGTAGTATATATACAGCAAGCAAGTGTAGTATATATACAGCAAGCAAGTGTAGTATATATACAGCAAGCAAGAGTAGTATATATACAGCAAGCACGTGTAGTATATTTACAGCAAGCACGTGTAGTATATATACAGCAAGCAAGTGTAGTATATATACAGCAAGCAAGTGTAGTATATATACAGCAAGCAAGTGTAGTATATATACAGCAAGCAAGTGTAGTAAATATACAGCAAGCAAGAGTAGTATATATACAGTAAGCACGTGTAGTATATATACAGCATGCACGTGTAGTTTATATACAGCAAGCAAGTGTAGTAAATATACAGCAAGCAAGTGTAGTAAATATACAGCAAGCAAGAGTAGTATATATACAGCAAGCACGTGTAGTATATATACAGCAAGCAAGTGTAGTATATATACAGCAAGCACGTGTAGTATATATACAGCAAGCAAGTGTAGTATATATACAGCAAGC